>NC_080167.1:17735837-17845433 GCF_950295315.1 Erinaceus europaeus
GGGACTGTTGTCCATGATAGTGACTTGACTAAACCTTCCTGATTGTCACATTCTGCCTCCTCTGAGGGGTGGGGCCATGGCAGACTTGCCTTTCAATCTTCGGGGGCCCAGAACATGGCCCATGTCCTTTGGTTCCATCATCCCAGAGTTCTTTCATCTCATGGCTATACCATCCCAAGGCTCCATCATCCGGCAGCTCCACTATCACAGGGCTCCATCATCCAGCGACTACCATTCCAGGGCTCCATCATCCAGCGACTCCACCATTCCAGGGCTCCATCATCCAGTGACTCCACCATTCCAGCAACTCCATCAACCCAGGGGCTCCACCATCCTGGAACTCCACCATTCCAAAGAGGCTCCATCCCAGAGATTCTACCACCCCAGAGGCTCCACCATCCTCTGACTCCACCATCCAATGACTCTACCACCTCAGAGGCTCCATCATCCAGCAACTCCACCATCCCAGGCGCTCCACCATCCCAGGGCTCCAAAGCAAGGAAGGACCAACTTCACTTTGTCTGAATGGGTCAGGGATCTAGGTCTGTTCGGTTTGCTATGCCATCCCAGCTCAGGGCCTGGCAAAGCATGGTGCAGGGTAAATATCTGATGAACAAATGAAGACTTTCTCCCAGATGAAGTGCACTTCTCAGTCAGACCCTGTCCATCATCCCTCTGAGGCAGGATTTCCTCCCCAATGCCATTCCCAGAAGGTGAGTGTAGCAGTCAGTGCAGCTGCAGTAACAAAAAGTCCCCAGATTTCAGATGATGCTGCTGCTCCTGCTGTAACATTCAGCAGGGGCCGTGCTCTGGGCCACCTAGTCCTCTCTCTGGGTCTCCCGCTGATGGAGAAAGCCACAACAATCCATCCCCACAGCGATTCCCACACCTGCCACAAAATGCACAGGCCCAGAAGGAATATAAGCTATCCTCCGCTCTCAGTTCATTGGCCAGAAGGAGTCACAAAATCCCTCCCACCATGAGGGACTGGAACCACCACCCTCCCCCATCCTCCCAGGTGCCCAGAGGGTGAAAGTTAGCAAGTCTGTGGCCCCAACTTTAGGTGGGGTGCCCCCAGCCCTCCAAATTGCAGAGATTCCTGCGGCCAGCCCAGCAGATGGGGTGGTTCATGGAAACAGATGGAAAAAGAGCACAGAGACCAAAGGAACATTCTGGATTCTGAGCCACACCACTCCTGCCACCCATCTGCCACAGCACTGGCTTTGGGATACCCAGTGGACCACAGCACTTGGCTTTGGGGTACCCAGTGTGCAGAAAGGTTCCTGGAGACAGTGGAGCACAGATATCTGTTCTTGGGGGGAGAGCCGGCAGCTCCCCCACACAGGGCCGCGCTTGTGAACTCAGAGGATGCTGGGGCCCATCTAGCCGTCAGCCCCAGGGAGGACAGACCAGGCCAAACCTTGGGGTGGGATGGGGGCGGGAGTGGGAGGAACAGCCTCCAGGGAGCAGAAGACACCCTTCCATCTCTCAGACTCTTTCCCCCACCCCTCCAGCTCTGAAATTCCCAACTCCAGGAACACAGCCCACATATTGAGGAGGCGGGATCTAGGGTGCTGGGCCTGTCAAGCTGGAGTGAGTCTCAAGTTTGGAGGACATGTTCTGACCCCTTCCTTGTGTCTGCCGGACGGCCTGGAGATCCTGGGCCTTTGTGTCCTCAGGCAGCTCCCCCCCAAGCTTCCCCTAAGGAGAACTCCAGAAGGAATGAAGGAGGTAGGGTCCCTTGATGCCCACAGCAGTGAGTCCTGGTGACCTGGGTGCAGGGCGCTAAGCGGACAGGCCTCAGACCCAGCTGCCAGGGTTCCCACCCACTCTCTCACCCTCTCTAGGCATCTGAAGCTCTAAAGCCGGGACCCTGTCCTGAAGACTCAGAACCCACCAGAGTCCCATCAGCAAGGCTAAAAACCATCCAACTCAAGCCCAGGAGGTGGAACACCAGCTAGAGCACTGGACTCTCAAGTGTAAGGCATCTCCAAGTTCCATCCCCCTCAACGCATGTTCCAGAGTGGTGTTCTGGGAAAGGTGTCCTCTCTCTATCTCTCTCTCTTTCTCTCTCTCTCTCTCTCTGTAATAAAATAAATCTTTAAAAGAAAATCGGAATCAACCTGGAGAAAGAGCAAAACGGTCATGCAAGACTTTCATGCCCGAGGCTCTGAGTCCCCAGATCCAATCCCCAGCATCGCCATAGGCCAGAGCTGCAAAGTGCTCTGGTGCTTAAAAATAACTAAAATTCCTCAAACACTCATTTGAAGGGACATATGTACCCCTATGTTCATAGTTACACTATTCACAATAGCCAAAGAGTAGAAGCAGCCTGAATGTCCATCAGCAGATGGACATTGGCAGATGGACATTGGCTGGCTAGAGAAGCCAAGGGGTATATGTTCCACGGATGCTCCTCTACAGTCAAGAGATAATAGCGCGTCCTTTGGAATAAAACAGATGGAACTGGATGGGGGTGATTGTGTTTAGCAAGTGAACTGGCTCTAAGACTTGTGAGAACTATGGTGGTTCTCTCTGGGAGATGGGAGACTGGGGATACAGAGGTTTGGTGGTCGGTGTGGTCTGCAACTGTACATTGTAATCTTATAACATAAAATATGTAACAAATAAAAATAAGTAAAGTAAAATACCATCTCCATGGGAAGTTTCAAAGGCAGTGAAGCAGAGCTGCAGGTGTCTGTCTGTCTGTCTCTCTCTCTCTCTCCCTCTCTCTCTCTCTCCCTCTTCCCTCTCGTTTCTCTCTGTCCTAGCCATAAAAAAGAAAATGAGAATGGGGGGGTCGGGCGGTAGCACAGCAGGTTAAGCACATGTGGGGCTAAGCGCAAGGACCGGTGTAAGGATCTCGGTTCAAGCCCCGGCTCCCCACCTGCAGGGGAGTCGCTTCACAGGCGGTGAAGCAGGTCTGCAGGTGTCTATCATTCTCTCCCCCTCTCTGTCTTCCCCTCCTCTCTCCATTTCTCTCTGTCCTATCCAATATCGACGACGATATCAACAACAGCAACCATTAAACAAGGGCAACAAAAAGGGAAAATAAATAGTAAAAAAAAGAAAAGGAAATGAGAAAGATTTTCTGCAGAGGCAGGCCCACAGTGTCCCCTGGTGGCTAAAGTCTGCACTTCCAGCTTCTGGCTTGCAGTTCCTGAAAGGGGCAGCTGCCCCTGTGGGCTCTGAGCTCTCTCCTCCAGACAATCATCCCATCTCCCCCCAGCTCTGCTGCAGCGGGGGTCCCACAGACGGTTCTTGTCTTTAGGAACTCAGAGGCTAAAAGATACAAGAGCAGGGCCAAAGGCTTCAACACTGACCCCATCAAAACTCACCAGCCAGTGAGACACCTCAGCATCAGAGCACAGGACTTGCTTGACCAAGGCCCCAGGTTCAAACAGTGCTGCAGGTGTCTCTCTGTCTCTCTCCTTCCCTCTCAATTTCTCTCTCTCTCTCTCCTATTCGATACAATACAATAAAATAATGTGCCACCGTATGCCAGAATTGAATGTACTCCAGTCTATCTCAATAAACCACTCACTACCCAGATCCAACAGCTATGGGTCTGGACAGTGAAAAGGGGAGGAGACTACCCCAGAGAGCTGGAAGCAATACCAAGGGCACTTCTAAGAAACTTCTAGAAACACCCTCTCAGGCAAGAAGCACCTCCTCCAACACCTCCTCTCAGTCTGTCACCTTGCCCTGATTTCTTTCCTCTCCTTTGGAGTCAACTTTCTCATTTTCTTGCTCCTGTCTCCCCCACCAAAAAAAAAAATTCAAAGAATTTTAAAGAAAGACTTTTGAAGGGGGGGAAATGCCCACATGCTGACATCAAAATGTAATTTTTCTTTCTTTCTTTCTTGGCCTCCAGGGTCATCCTAGAACTTCCGGAAACAAGTCTGTCGCCCCCACATTCCACCGCGCCCCCCATTTAAGGCAAGCAATCCGCAATAGGGCTCAGCTGGTCTGAGAAGGCGGTGGCAGAGCCACCTGTGAGGGCAGCGCGCCCCCACGTGGCTGAGCTCGGGATTGCCCAGAGCCCGTGGATGGGAGGGATTTTCCCAGCAGCCCTTTGGAGGTAGGTGGGCATCCGGAGGGGAAAGCTTGAGGGCCTGTCGCTCTTGGCGCTGAAGGGGGGGGGGGAACACAGAGATTCAGGGGGCAGCAGGAGGTTGGGGACATCAACCAAAGCAGCTTCACATGGGCTCTGTACAGTGTGGTGAGCACTGGGGGAAGCATGGAGTGCATGAGGACCTGGGTTCAAGCCCCCATCCTCTGTTTGTTTTTTTTTCTTTCTTTGTATCCTTTCTTTCTTTATTTTATTTATTATTAATGAATAGAGACAGTTACATCAAGAGAGAAGGGATATCTCTCTTTTTGTCTCTCACCATCTAAAAGAAAGAAAGGAAGGCAGGCAGGGAGGCAGGGAGGCAGGTGGAGGCTGGGGAGATAGCACAGTGGTGATGAAAAGACTTTCATACCTGAGGCTCTGGGGTCCCAGATCTAATCCCCAGCACCACCATGAGCCAGAAAAGCACTCAGGGGTAGGGAGTGGGTAGGTGGGGACTTCTTAGAGGGCATCTCTCATTCAACGGCAGCACAGGGGCGGGGAGTGCAGGACACACCAAGGCACAGCTCAGAAGGGTCCAGCGGGGTGGGGCCTGTGGTACCCTGATGGACGTCATCAAACTTGAAGCGACACGTCAGCTTCCAGGGCAGCTGGGAAAAGATACACTGCCGCTGGGCACCCATGGTCAGACAGAACTGCTTTTCTTTCTGTTGTCGACAGAGTGTCTCTGCTTCTCCAGAGAGAGAGAGAGAGACCACAGTGCCAGAGCTGTGGTGCCAATGCACTCCCAGGTGGTGAACCAGGGACTTGAACCTGGGTCACGCACATGATGAAGCAGGCCTCCTCCCAGGTGAGCTACCTCACTGGCTTCTGACACCCCTTTGCTTTGCTTTATGTTTTCCCACCAGGGCCTCCCCGGGACTTCCTGCTTTCACAGCTCCACCACTCCTGACACTCTGCCCCCACCACCCCGAGTGTTCAGAGACTGAGAGAGAAACAGACCGAGGGAGAAGAAGAGGTAGCGCCGCCCCACCACTCAGGAAGTGAAACTCCCTTTTCATGGTGCTCCCACGTGGGGCCAGGGATTCAAACCTGGGCCCTTAGAGTAGTAAGGTGTGCACTTTCTTGGGTGAGCTGTCTCCACACTTCCTCCTCCTTCTTTTGTTCTATTTGCTTGGCTGTTTGTTTGTGTTTGTTTTGCCTCCAGGGTTATCACTAGGACTCTACCTGCATGATGAATCCACTGCTCCTGCAGGACTCTTCTTTCTGTTTTGATAGAGACAGCAAGAAATAGAGAAGGGGGGGAGACACTTGCGGCACTGCTCCACCACTGTGAAGCTTCCTTCCTATAGGTGGGGGCGGGGGCTTGAACCCACGTCCTTGATCATAGCAACATGTGCACGCTACTAAGTGCACCACCACCCAGCCTTTCCAAACTGCTTTTTTTTCCCCTTTTCTTTTTTGCCTCCAGGGTTATTGCTGGGCTCTGTGCCTACACTACAAATCCACTGCTCCTGGTGGCCATTTTTTCCCCATTTTATTGGGTAAGACAGATAGAAATTGAGAGAGGAGGGGAAGATAGAAAAGGGGAGAGAAAGGCACCTGCAGACCTGCTCCACCACTTGTGAAGTGACACAGGTGGGGAGCCGGGGGCTCAAACCAAGATCCTTGTAGCGTTATTGCGCTTTATACTGTGTGTGCTTAATGTAGTGCACCACTGCCAGCCCCCAAAGAACTGCTTTACTTTTAAAAGAAAGTTTTTTAAACTAAAAAAAAATTGAGTCAAAGGTGTATATATAAGTCAGGGGCCAGGCGGTAGTACAGCAGGTTAAGCTCACATGGCACAAAGCACAAAGACCGGCATAAGGATCTGGGTTCAAGTCCCTGGCTCTCCACTGGCAGGGGAGTCGCTTCACAGGCGGTGAAGCAGGTCTGCAGGTGTCTTTCTCTCCCCCTTTTTTTTTTCCCTCCAGGGTTATTGCTGGGCTCGGTGCCTGCACCATGAATCCACTGCTCCTGGAGGCCATTTTTCCCCCTTTTTGTTGCCTTTGTTGTTGTAGCCTCGTTGTGGTTATTATTATTGTCATTGTTGATGTTGTTCATTGTTGGATAGGACAGAGAGAAATGGAGAGAGGAGGGGAAGACAGAGAGGGGGAGAGAAAGACAGACACCTGCAGACCTGCTTCACCGCCTGTGAAGCGACTCCCCTGCAGGTGGGGAGCTGGGGCTCGAACCGGGATCCTTACGGCGGTCCCTGCACTTTGCACCACATGCGCTTAACCTACTGCGCCACCGCCCGACCCCCACTCTCTCCCCCTCTCTGTCTTCCTTCCTCTCTCCATTTCTCTCTGTCCTGTCTAACAACAACAGCTATAACAACAGCGACAACAAGGGCAACAAAATGGAAAACATGGCCGCCAGGAGCAGTGGATTCATAGTGCAGGCACCGAGCCCCAGTGATAAACCTGGAGGCAAAAAAAAAAAAAAGAACGAATCTCCAGCTAGGTGGTATGGTAGTACACTCAGTTGAGCGCACAGGTTTCCACGAGCAAGGACTGGGGTTCAAGCCCCCAACCTGCAGGGGAGGAAGATTCACAAGCAGTGAAATAGTGCTGTGTGGGGTCTCTCTCTCCCTCTACATCCCCTCTCCTCTCAATTTGTTTTCCATGCTCTCTAATATAAAGAAAGAAGGGGAAGGGAGGCAAGATGGCTGCCTTGCTGTGAGCGCCCCGTGAAAAACTCCCGGGTGCCCTTGCTCTGCTAAACTGCTGATCCTTCAACCAGGCCCTGTACATAACAATGGGGAGAGAGAGACATGAACAAATGCTAAAAACTAGGTTAGAAGAAAATAGTGAAAAGTTGGAGCAGGGACCCATGAGGGAGCAACTTAGCAGAATGTTCTTCAACTTAAGCAGAACGTTCCTTACTACCAAGTGCCATTGGTATCCTCACGGACAGTATCATAGATATCGAAAGAAGCTGAACCTTCCAAAAGACAGATGATGCTGACAGTCTCAGGAATCAAAAAGAATTAAAAATATATATATACTTATTTCCCTGTTTGTTGCCCTTGTTGTTTTATTGTTGTAGTTATTGATGTCATTGTTGTTGGATAGGGCAGAGAGAAATGGAGAGAGGAGGGGAAGACAGAGAAAGACAGACACCTGCAGACCTGCTTCATTACCTGTGAAGCGACTCCCCTGCAGGTGGGGAGCCGGGGGCTCAAACCGGGGTCCTTACACCAGTCAGTGCGCTTTGTGCCATGTGTGCTTAACCCACTGCGCTACCACCGGACTCCCAAGAAGAAATCTTGATCTATGTCTCACTTGCCATTTGGGAAGATGTAATCTGGTGTATCCACGAATGTTATATAGTAAACATTAATAAAGTATCTTCTTATATACTGAAAAAAGAAAAGAAAGAATGGGAAAATAAGGGAAGAGAAAAGAAAAGGTTTCTGGGAGCAGTGGCTTTATCGTGCAGGCACCAAGCCATGACAATCCTGGTGGCATCAAAAAGGAGGAGAAGGAAGAGGAGGAGTCTAAAATCTGGCTAACCCTTGGGCAAGTAGGTCTCCACTCCCAGCTGTCTACAGTATGAAGAGGGGTCTAAAGGACTTGTAAGCTGCCTGCCCAAATAAAACATTTTTGGGGGGAGGAGGGCAGGTGGTGGCACACCTGGCTGAACACAAACATTCCATGTGCAAGGACCTGGGTTTGAGCCCCCACTCCTCACCTGCAGATGGTGAAGCAGACCTGCAGGTTTCTCTCTCTCCTCTCCTTCCTCAGTTTGCCTCTGTCTTATCAAATAAAATAGAAAAAAAAAAGGAGGGTGAGGAGGGGAAAGAGGAAGAAGAGAAGCCCTCTGTCTTTTTCTTTCAATTAAGTTATTTATTAGAGAGAGAGAGAGAGAGAGAGAGAGAGGAACACCAGCATCATTCCAGCACATGCAATGCTGGGCACTGAACTCAGGAGGGACCTCAGGTTTTTGTTTCCAGAGAGCTTTTGTGTCAAAGGTCTCCCGAGAGCACTGAAATACAGTCACTCCTGCCTGGGTCCCCAACTTCACTGAAGAGAGAGGTGGAAACCCCAGCCTTGTCATTAGATGTTTTTCTGTACAAATAAAAACCACAATGAGATGCCACCGCCAGTGGTTCAGAGCTGTGAAAAACTGGATTTACCATAGTCCAAGACTGGAAGCAGCTAACTATCAACAGATGACTAGTTAAAGAAGCTGCAGGATATAGACTCCACGGACTACTACTCTGCAGTCAAAAAAGATCTGGGACAAAATGGATGGAACTGGAGGTGATTATGCTAAGAGAAATAAGAGATGAAAGACAACTACCAGATGGTTCCACTCATATGTGAAATCGGGAGATCTGATACACATGAATTTGAAAAAAAAAAAACAAAAACAAAAACAGAAGCAAGCAAACTGTCTCTAAGACTTGTGAGAACTCTGGTGGTTATCTCTGGGAGGGGGGAGGGGAGATACAGACCTTTAGCGATGGGTGTGGTGTGTGCAAATATACAGTCATTTTATAATCTTGTAACTTACTATTAATCTCTCTCTCTTTCTCTGAAAGTACCAAGGTGCTGATGTATCAGGAAATTGTGAGGATGTGGTTGAGCTTGACTTGGGGGGACATCCATCCTCTCCTCTTATCAGACTTAACTATCTACATCATCATTGTTTTGCCTGAAAGATCCCCACTGGCTCCATTCCTTTGATCTATCTTCTTTCCACCCTCAAGACCCTCCCTGCCTGCAGGGTATTATTATTAATCCTACCAGTTAAAACCCTCACAACAGTTGTGAAGGAAGTCCCTACCTTTCCAGCTTTCTTTTGCCTTTCTGCGCCCCTTTCCGAGCCATTTCCATTTCTGACTTGCCACTTCCAGGTCTGCCCTTTAAAAGCCTTGGCTCTCTGATCAATAAAGAATGGAATTGCCTGAGTCATCTCTCTGGCGTCCTGAGTGAACGAATAGCAGCCCAGGCTGGCTCCGGTCGTGTTCTCTCCAACCCAGAGAGTAGGCGCCCGGAAGAGGCACCCCCGCGCTAGCCCGGGCTGATGCGTGAAAGCAAGTGAGATGCTCACACCAAGCTGGTGGGAGCACGGATGGAGCTGCTGTGAAATGGTCTGGCGGCGCCTGTGAAAGCGCAACACAGAAGCACCATGTACGCAGCAACCCGGTTCCCAGGGATCTCACCTGAGAGAAGGGAGCACGCTGGCTCCCATGAATACACCTATACCCCCAAGGCTGGGAGATAGCTCAGCCAGTAGAGCACACGCCTTGCCATGTCTCAAGCCCTGTGTTCAAGCCCCATCACCACATGGGAACACCTTTGATGGCACCAGAAGACTCTCCATTAAAGGTGGAACGTTGCTATGGTATCTCTCCTCTCTGTCTATCTCTCCCCAAATAAACAAATAAATTGGGTGCTGGGCGGTAGCGCAGCGGATTAAACACACATGGGCGAAGTGCAAGGACCAGCGGAAGGATCCCGGTTCGAGCGCCCGGCTCTCCACCTGCAGGGGAGTCGCTTCACAAGCGGTGAAGCAGGTCTGCAGGTGTCTGTCTTCCTGTCCCCCTCTGTCTTCCCCTCCTCTCTCTATTTCTCTCCGTCCTATTCAACAACAGACACAGTGGCAACAATAACAATAACAAGGGCAACAAAATGGAGAAAAATGGCCTCCAGGAGGAGTGGATTCATAGTGCAGGCACTGAACCCCAGCAATAACCCTGGAGGCAAAAATAAATAAATAATAATAATAAATAAAACAAATAAATAGGCTAGGAAAGCCTCTTAGCACCACGTGTGAAGCTCTGAGTTCATTCCCCAGGGAAAAAAAAAGGAAGGAAGGAAGGAAGGAAGGACGGATAGAAGGGAGAGACTAGGCAGTGGCATATCTAGCAGAGCAAATAAGTTAAAATACTCAAGGACAAGGGTTCAAGCCCACAGTCCCCACTGGAGGGGGCAAAGCTTCATAAACAGTAGGTCAGTACCGAAGGCATCTCTCTTTCTCTGTCTGCCCCTTCCTTCTTAATTTTTTTAAAAGATTTTTTTATTCCCTTTTTGTTGCCCTTGTTTTATTGTTGTAGTTATTATTATCGCTGTTGGATAGGACAGAGAGAAATGGAGAGAGAAGGGGAAGACAGAGAGGGGGAAAGAAAGGCACCTGCAGACCTGCTTGCGGTTTGTGAAGTGACTTCCCTGCAGGTGGGTAGCCGGGGCTGGAACCCGGATCCTTATGCCAGTCCTTGTGCTTCGCGCCATGTGCGCTTAACCTGCTGCGCTACCGCCCGACTCCCCCTTCTTGATTTTTTTTGTATATATATGGAAAGAAAGAATAAAAGAAAAAGCCTATGCACTAATGTTTGGAGCAGCTGTACATTTAGAATTGTCAAAACCTGTGCTATAACTTGCCTTAGTGTTCAGTTCTTCAGTGGTTAAAACCCTGTGCTGTCTGCATATGGTGGACCTGCACTCAGCAGTACAGCAGATGAACTGTTGATACAGATGGCCGGGTCTCAGGCCTTCCTGGAAGATTTTACTCCAAATGAGTAGTGGGGAGTGGCGCACCCAGTTAAGTACAAATAGTATGAAGCACAAGGACCTGTGCAAGGATCCAGGTTTGAGCCCCCTCCCCACCTAAGGGGGTGTGGGGGAGAGAAATGGCAAAGCAGGTCTGCAGGTGTCTATCTCTCCCTCTCTATCTCCCCCTCCCCTCTCAGTCCTATCCAATAAAAAAAGAACAGTGGGGGGAGTTGGGCGGTAGTACAGCGGGTTAAGCGCACATGGCACGAAGTGCAAGGACCGGTACAAGGATCCCGGTTCGAGCTCCCAGCTCACCACCTGTAGTGGAGTCACTTCACAGGCGGTGAAACAGGTCTGCAGGTGTCTATCTTTCTCTCCCCCTCTGTCTTCCCCTCCTCTCTCCACTTCTCTCTGTCCTACCCAACAACAACAGTAATAACTACAACAATAAAACAATTAAAAAAATTTTTTTAATATTTATTCCCTTTTGTTGTCCTTGTTTTATTGTTGTAATTATTGATGTCGTTGTTGTTGGGTAGGACAGATAGAAATGGAGAGAGAAGGGGAAGACAGAGGGGGAGAGATAGACACCTGAAGACCTGCTTCACCACCTATGAAGCGACTCCCCTGCAGGTGGGGAGCCGGGGGATCGAACCAGGATCCTTATGCTGGTCCTTGTGCTTTGCGCCACCTGCGCTTAATCCACTGCACTACCACTGACTCCCAAATAAATATTAAAAAAAAAAAAAAAAAGATTAAGAAAAGACCAGCCTGGAGCACCCCATCCCAGAGGCCCCAGCCCAGCAAACAAGTGCAGACACCATCACTTACTTTTAAAAAAGATTTATTATGTCAATGTTTTCAATTGTGAATTCTTTTCCAAATACAACAAAAGTTATTTATCTTCCAGTAGAAAAGAGATGAGATTTGCCCTGGGGAGCAGGAGCACCAGGTGGAAGGTCGACCACTTGAGTAAAAACCTGGGTGCTGGGGCCCCCTGGCATCTCTCCTGGCACCTGAAAGCTGAGGGCTGGCCCTCCTGCCACCTTTGCTCTGTGTCAGGATGGTCAGTGTCAGCTGGAGGAAGGAGACCCAGGCACCCAAGTCTGGTGCCTGAGTGGACTTGAGGGAGATCAGGCAGGGAGCCTGAGGGAGCAGCTGTTATCTTGGGCTCAGGGTGTTCTCAGGGACCCCTTATGAGGGGGACGAGCCACCAAGGGGTGTGCAGTGTTTCTCAACCATGAGGAAGACAGCTGGGGAGAGGAGGTGAGTCATTGGGAGCTGGGCCCCATGACTGAACAGATGAGCCTCGACCGCCCGCCCCAACAGGGTGGGGTAGACTCAGCGGCCACGGCACCTGCCGTCCAGCAGTTTGGGTCTCTTGGAGAGAAGGTTCCAGAACAGGCCCTGTTGATGAGTCCTCAGCAGTGGCTGCATCCCTGAGTGTGTCTGCACCACCTGCGCATGTGTGTGCTCGGGAGATGGGGGTGTGCCGTGTGTGTGCAGGGGCTCTCAGACTGGGGGGCTGGCCAGTGGCCTGCTGGGAGCGTCCTGAAGAAGCGGGGTGCAGGGGCTAGCAGGCTGTTTTGGCTGGGCAGCTGACTGGAGCTGGCTTGAGGCACCGACAGGAGTCTGTGGAGATAGGGGGAGGGGCTGGGTCACTGAGCCTGGTCACTAAACCCCACCCCCTGCCCCACAGCCTCCCAGGGGTAGTCCTAGAGGCAGCCCGTAGGATGTGGCTCCAGAGAACCCTTGCCTCCTTGGCTCACTCAGCCAGCCCCTCTCTCCATGCCCTGTGCCAGGTCCCTTTCAGAAATGGGGACCCTGGGACCCCGAGGAATATGGTTTGTCCAGATGGAGGGCAGGGCAAGGAGTTGGGGTCTGCAGATAACACACACAAACCCAACAGGAGGCCACTGGAATGTCCATGAGAGGACAGGGCGTCTGCAGACCATCACAGGGTGGCACCCCCTCACCCCCCACGAGCCAGCCACACACAGAGCGAGAGCAACACACTTAGCTCTGGGCAGGGAGACACAGACCAGGAGGGAGGGGAAGGACCACACCCCATGGGGGGGGGTGACAAAGGGTAGGAACAGCAAAGGGTCAAGACCAAACACCGAGGATCACTGCTGGGGAGCCTGGGTGAGGGGATCCAAGCCTGGCAATTATATCCTGGCCTTTTCTCTCTCTTCTTTTTTTCCTTTTCTTTTTTAGCCAGAGTACTGCTCATCTCTGATTGACGGTGGTGCTGGGGATTGAGGTGTTGGGACTCAGGCAAACAAGGTCCTGGGTCCAATCCCTGACATTGCATATGGCAGAATGATGTTCTGCTTCTCTCTCTTGCTCATAAATAAATAAATAGATAAATAAATATTTCTAAAAGAATAAATAGAAATAAAGATCCCCTGTGGTGGTTACTATTAGAATGGGGTGGGTATGGTGTGAAGCTCTGTCTTTTTTTTTTTTTTATATATAGGACAGAAAAATTGAGGGGGGGGAGATAGTGAGTGAGGGAGACACTTGCAGCCCTGCTTCACCACTCATGAAATTTCCCTCCAGCAGGTGAGGATGGGGGCTTGAACTCCATACACTCTACCAGGTGCACCACCACCCAGCCCCTACACCCTTGTTATAATTTTATAAACAACTAATAAAACTTTAAAAAAAAGAAGTCTCAAAAAATATTTAGGTGAAAAAAATTTTTAAGTGACATCCTCCCCCCACCCCCTAGCCCTCTTATTGTCTTTCCAGACTCCTCAGCCCAATGTCTGGGGAGCCCCAAATGCTGGGTCCCTTTGTGGCTGCCCCTCTAACCACACAGTGGGGACAGAAGGCCAGGCGGGGTTCCTGAGGACAGATCCAAGGTTCCTGGACTAAGCCAGATGCCACACTTCCTATAACTACCACAGGGGGGCAGCATGGTGCAGCCTGGTCCTGGACTGCAGGCTCAGGCCAGACTGAGAGAGGCTGGCACCCAGCAAAAACCAGGAGGCTCCCTTGGCTGTGGTCTTTCCCAAGGAAGGGACTGGGGAGTCAGAATGTGGAGTAGCTTCCTCCCTCCTCCAGCTCCCTCCCACTCCCCTTTAGCCCAGGAGGGAGGACTTGGAAAGGGAGGGAGATGAAGGAGAAGATAAGGCCAGGACAGCACAGTGGGAACTCCATTCAATTCCTAGCATTGCTTGTGCCAGAGTGATGTGGTATATATATTCCCTGTTGTTGCCCTTGCTGTTATTGTTGTTGTTATTGATGTCGTTGTTGGATAGGACAGAGAGAAAAGGAGAGAGGAGGGGAAGACAGAGGGGAGAGAAAGACATCTGCAGACCTGCTTTACCGCCCAACTCCCGTATGTGTGTGTGTGTATATACAAATATATTAACCAGAACATTGATCAGCTCTGGCTTATGGTAGTGTGGGAGTTTGTACCTGGGACTTTGAAGCCTCAAGCATGAGTAACCATTATGCTATCTCTAGCTCCTAAATAAATGTATATATATATATATATTTAAAAAAAAAAAAAGCAGAAAGATAAAAGCCCAAGGACTATTCCCTCAAGAGATGGTGTCCTGTATGGCCACCCAGGTTGTTCACTGCCCAACGGTACCCAGCCAGAGGAGGGTGTTTGGGGGGCCTGCCACACCCTCTGCCCTAGGTCTTCATTAACTACACAAACTTCTTGCCTTCTGGACCCCCTGGAGGGCCAGCTGTGGTGCCTCCTGGCCCCCTAAAACCCAGCACCCACCCTGCAAGGACCTCAGGGCTGAAGCCCCGACCCCCACCAGTCTGAAGTCCCCACTCCAGAGGGTACCTACCTCTCTAGGGCATGGGGCCCCTGGGGCAGAGCCAGTCTGCCTTCCAGAAGGAAGAAAAAAAACCTCTCCTCCTGGGAGTCGGGCGGTGGCGCAGCGGGTTAAGCGCAGGTGGCGCAAAGCGCAAGGACCGGCATAAGGATCCCGGTTCGAGCCCCCGGCTCCCCACCTGCAGGGGAGTCGCTTCACAGGTGGCGAAGCAGGTCTGTAGGTGTCTTTCTCTCCCCGTCTTCCCCTCCTCTCTCCATTTCTCTCTGTCCTATCCAACAACAATGACAACAATAATAACTACAACAATAAAACAAGGGCAGCAAAAGGGAATAATAATAATAATAATAACCTCTCCTCCTCAAGGCTTAAAAGTCAGGTGTGGCTGGCTAAATCAAGAGGAGAGCCCCATTTTGCTTGTTCTTTTGGGGTGGAGGGTGGTTGTGTGTGTGTGTGTGTGTGTGTGTGTATGTGGGGTGGGGGGAGGTGCAGGACATCCTTGCTAGATCTTAGGAGCTACAGTCACGAGGCCCAGACCTCAGGGCCAGCAGCTCTGACTGTGCAAGAAGCGAGTCAGACCCTACATTCCTTTTCCCAAGTCTCCACAGGGGTGGGGGCAGCAGGGCTGCAGCCAAACAAATTCTGCAGAAAAGCCATGGGAGTTGTCCCCAAGACTGGGGACCGCTGCCCTTAGACAGTCACCACTTAATGCTCAACCTGCTTGGGGTCAGGCCCTGCCTGGCTACTCCAAGGGTGGTGGGGGGGACAGGAGAAGGGTTCCCCCCACCCCCTCCTCCCTTCCCTCTTCCGCTTACCCACTTTTCCTTGGGGTCTGACTGCCTCCTCCAGGCCTGACTGGGAGGGGACTGTAGGCGGCCAGCTGGCCCCCAAGAACAGGGCTGTTGCCTGACTCCAGCTCCCTGGCTCTTGGGGTGCTAGTGAACCCCAGGAGTCTGCCAGGAGAACAGCACCTCAGTTCGGCCCTCCCTCCCGTCCCAGAACCTCAGAGTCCGCCCACCACACAGAATGGCACTTGAATACAGAGGAAGATCACTCCCAGGACACCACCTTCCCCCCCCCCCCCCAGGGAGGCTGCCCACCCAGCCAGCACTTCTGGTTAGAAGTGAATTTTGCATGCACAGCATGTGTGTCCCCCATAAATGCCTCAAGCTGAACAGCTAGCTTTGTCAACCTCAGTTGTAAACCCTACCAGGTCTCTCTTGTTGCTTCTGTTTGTTTCAGAGACAGAGAAGGCAGAGAAACAGAGAGTGAGAGAGACCACAGCACTGATACTTCCTCCAATGCAGTGGGTGGGTCGGGCTCGAACCTGGGCTGTGCGTGTGGCAAAGCAGCGCACGACCCAGATGAGCTATACTGCTGCCTCCCCCAGGCCCCGTGTCGTCATTGGTTAACTAGGGGTGAATTTAGTGAATTTAGGGTTCGGCTTCCTGGTCACTGGCTGCCTCAGTTCCTTTCTCTCAGGCCAGTCATTCTGGGTTTATTTGGACCAAGGCTTCTAGAATGCGGTCCCCTGCCATGGCCTGGGAATCTGCATTTTTCAACCAACTCTCCCAGAGGAGCCCCAGGCCCAAGAGGGTGGGACTGCCAGTGCCTGCTGCCAACAGGGACGAAAGAAACGGCCACCCCACAGTGTCTACACACACACACACGCACACGCACGCACACTTCTCCATTCTACCTATATTCCGGTTGAAGAAGGGGGGTGGGGAAAGGTGCAGCATCCAGAGTGGGGGTTCTACCCGCTTGGGGGGGTGTTACCTGGTACCCACCTACAGTCTCGCCTCCTGCAGCACTGTGCCCTTGGGCGCGGAGGTCATCAGGGATTCAGAATAGGCCTGCATGGCCTCCTTGTCCTTTGGGCCCTTTTTACTACTACTCCAAAATAAATAGCATCTCCCCTAGAAGATAACCAAGCTAATTATAGTCGCCATCACGGCCAGACCCCAAGCGCTCGCACGGTCCTGGGGTTCTTTCTCACCAGGCCATAAAACCATCATGGCGGGGGAGGGGGGGAGGTTTAGTGCCCGTCACCAGGGGAGACATGGGTGCCAGCCTTGGTCAACAGACAGGGTGGGCAGAAACTAAGTAAGGCCATCCCTGGTGGGTGGGAGTTTCAGATTTTTGTTTTATTTTGTTTTTCCTTCTAGAAGAATGATGGGAATGGTAAACTCTCCAGCCTGTGATTGTTCGGGGTTTGTTTTTCTTTTCTTTCTGTTTTTTTTTTTTTTCCCCCCGAAGCAGGACAAACATGCCAAAACATGGAAGACACAAGCCCTGCAGAGCCAGGAAGTGCAGGATGGATGGGACAGAGGCCATTGACTTTGCACCCCCCTCTTTCAACCCCCCACACCCAGTGAAATGTGGAGGGGAGGGAACCCCTCAGCCGACTGTCACAGATGCTGTGCTGAGTTTGGAACATTTGGGGCTGGGGCTGGGACTTCTGTCCTTTTTTGCTTCCTCTGTCCCCCACATGTGGCTGTGTTTTTGGGTAGTGCCCAGCACCTGGAGGCTGTGGCTTCTGGCCCACCTTCCCAAGCTATAATAAATAATCAGTAGGTGATCTGTAGAGTTCCTCCTGCTTGCTGGAGGGACAGCCCAGACTGGGGCAGGGACAGAGGAAGGGACAGCACTAATCATCAGGGCCTCCAGCTCCAGCGAGCCAGGTACACCTGCAAACCAGGTTCCCCTAGTGAAAGAGGAGGGTTCAGAGGGGCATCTCCGTTAGAGGTCTGGAAGCTAGAGAAAGTTCGGGAAAGGCTTAGTGTGGCCAGCAAGCATGCAAGCTGCCTTCAAGAAAAAAGGGGAAAGAGGAAACTGGAAAGCAAGCATGGCAGCCAGGCAGCCCCACACCCTCCCATCCCCTGGTCCCCCAGCACAGCCTGGGGGTGGGTGGCAGTCACCAGGGCAGCTTTCTGCTTCCTGGAGCCACGGGCCCTTCAAGGCTCCCAGCCACAGAGCAGCGGCTCCTCCTGTGTGACCACGACTGTGTAATGTCTGTCTTGGCCCTTAGTCTCCAGACCCGAAGTTCAAGTCTTTTCTGTACCCTTCAAACTGGGTGCAGCGGCTCAAGGTAAAAGAGGTGGGGAAGGCATGTCGGTGAATCAACGAGTGAGCGAATGAATGAATGAATGAATGAACGAACTAAAGATTTGTTGTCCTTGCCTCCTCTCCTCTTTTTCCTTCCACTCCCTTCAGGAAACATCCACCCCCACCTGTTCCTCCGTCCTCACTCACCTGGGCCTCCTCACTGCGTCCACTGAGTCGGACGCCATCAGTCACTCTCTTGAGAAGCTTCCAGAAGCTTCCTGTCACCCTTGGAATCAATTCTCTGGAGCCCAGTGTGGTGTCCCTCTGTCACCTCTTAGACCCCACCTCCCAGCCCTCCACCATCCCTGCTCACTCCCCACCAGTCCCCTAGCTCTGTTCCCAGGCCATTCCCCATCCTAGAGCTGTCTCCCTGGTGTATGGTTTTCCTGGGGAACACTCTTACTGGGGAGTACTCTTCCTAGGGACACTCTTTCTAGGGAGCACTTTTCCTAGGGGAGCATTCTTGCCGGGAATACTCTTACTGGAGAGCACACTTCTTCCTAGGGGAGCATTTTTTTCCCAGGGGAGCACCCTCTCTCTCTGGAGAACACTTTTCCTAGGGGAGCACTCTTACTGGGGAGCACTTTTCACAGGGGAGTACTCTTGCTGGGAACATTTATCCTAGCGTGCACTCTCCCTAGGGAGCACTTTTCCTAAGGGGACACTCTCTGGGGAGCACCTTTCCTAAGGGGACCCTTTTGCTAGAGAGCACTCTTCCTACTGCTCCACACTCACAGCTGAGTTGAAACTCTCTTCAGGGGAGCTGCTCCTGACACCCTCTTTACACTCATAGATCCCTGTGTCCCCAGCCCCTGTAGACGCTGGCTGTCCTTCCCAGAAGCCACACATGTCTATGAAACAGTCAGTGCAACCTGTCACCACGTCAGACCCACGGGACCTCAAAGGCATACCGGGCAGGGAAAGGTATCGCAGTTCAGTGTGTCTGCTTCCTGTCCTGACCACCTGCTGCCGTGGCCAGGCTGCTTGGATAGTCTGGGCTAAGCCAAGCAGAGCTGAAAGCTGGGTCTGTGCTCTGTGTGGCTACTGGACAAGTGAAGACACACATGTGGCCCTGTCCGTCACGTGCCTGTCACCCAGAAACTGTAGCTTCTGTCACCCACCAAATTTTCTGTCTGTCTCCCCAACTGGAACTCAGCAGGGACATCACTGTCACCGCCCTCCCCCCGCCCTGTGCTGACAGAGCCCCGGCCAGGTGTGCCGACCAGATGAGCATCCCAGCTCCCATCTCACCAAATGCACCTGCAGCACCTCCCCAGGGAGGGACCCTCCCCTCCCCTCCCCCCCCCCCGCCCCCAGAAGAGGCAGAGAAGAGGCGATACAGACAGAAAGCAGAGGCCCCAGACTCACAGAGGCTCCCTATCTGGGCAGGGACAAGGGGATGCTGCCCAGAGAGGGAGGGGGGGTGTGGGAGAGGGGGCTGGAGAGACAGAACCAACCTCCAGTCACAGCCCAAGGGCAAGCGGACACCCCCTACCTGGACTAAGATCTCGTAGACTGCGAAGATGAGCAGCAGGAAGCAGCCCAGGCCCAGCAGCACGTACTGGGCGTACTGTAGCACCTTGGGCACCAGCACCAGCTGCTTGTAGAAGGTCTGAAGGGGCTCGCCTTCCATTGCTCCGCTCTGCAGGGAGGGGACAGGACAGAAAGGATGGGGCCCGTCCCCACGACAAGCCTTTCCTGCCGCCAACCCCCTGCTGGGTCTGTGCTGAAGCCACCATGGCCGCCCATATTTCCCAGTCACCCTTGTAGTCAGCAAGGGTCATGTGACCTTGTTCTGGCCAATGGGATGTGAACACGGTGATCTAGCCCTTCCAAGCCTGGACTCCAGGAACCGACCTGGGTGTTCTCTCTCTGTCTCCATCCACTCACTGAGCCCAAATCAGTACTAAAGGGCTCCCGGAGGAAGGCACCAGAGACAGGGGACCGGCACGTCCCCAAGTGCCTGCTTGGGGCAGGGCGCCATCTCCACCAGTGCCTATCAGTCTGAGCACAAAGGGAGTTGGTAGAGGCCATCTGCGAGCTCACCCGGCTTTATTCACAAGCCAGTGCAGAGGGGGCCCAGGAAAGCTGTGGGGAGGGAAGGTGGATAAAGCACTGGACTCTGGAGCATGAGGTCCCAAGTTCAATCCCTAGCATCGAGTGTGCCACCGTGATGCTCTGGATATCTCTCTCTCTTTCTTTTTTTTTTTTTTTTTAATTTTTAAATATTTATTTATTTTCCCTTTGTTGCCCTTGTTGTTTTAATTGTTGTTGTAGTTATTATTGTTGTTTTTATGTCATTGTTAGATAGGACAGAGAGAAATGGAGAGAGGAGGGGAAGACAGAGAGAGGGAGAGAAAAATAGATACCTGCAGACCTGCTTTACCACCTGTAAAGCTACTCTCCTGCAGGTGGGGAGCCGGGGTCTCTCTTTCTTTTTAATTTTGTTGACCAGAGCACTGCTCAGCTCTGGTTTATGGTGGTGCAAGGAACTGAACCTGGGACTTTGAAGCCTCAGGCATGAAAGTCTCTTTGCATAACCATTATGCTATCTACCCCTGTCCTCTTTTTCTCTTTTTTCTTTCCTAAATAAATAAGTCTATAAAAATAAGTAGGTGTCTATCTTTCTCTCCTCCTCTATGTCTTCCCCTCCTCTCTCCATTTCTCTCTGTCCTATCCAACAATCACATCAATAACAACAATAATAACTACAACAATAAAAAAAAAGGGCAACAAAAGGGAATAAACAAATATTAAGAAAAAAAAGGTGAACTGGACTTTAACAAAAAAATAACTAAAAAAATAAGATGAAATAAAATGTTTGTGGTCTGGGAGGTGGCACAGTGGATAAAGTATTTGGCTTTCAAGCATGAGGTTCCGAGTTCAGTCCCCAGCAGCACACGTCCTAGAGTGATATTCTGGTTCCCTTTCTTTCCTATCATTTTCACTAAAAAATAAATAAAATATTTAAAAATAAAGAAAAGGGGGCCAGTCGATGACACACTTTGTTAAGTGCACTTATTACCATACACAAGGAACCATTTCAAGTCCCCAGTTCCCACCTGTTGGGGGAAAGCTTCACAAGTGGTGAAGCAGGGCTGTAGGTGTCTCTCTCCCTCTCCATCTCCCCTCTCTGCTCTATCAAGTAAAGTAAATAAGGTTTAAAATATATATCAAAATCATTTTAAAAATAAATAAAAACAAAGACAGAAAGTCCAGAGGAAAAGCTGACACCACGGAAACTGCCTTCACCTCAGAGGTGGCCGTGTAGGGACCAGGAGATGGCTCACAGGGCAGAGAGCACACCCACACCTGACCTTGCCCAAGGACTCGGGTTCAAGGCCCCAGTCCCCACACACAAACATCTGCATGGGGTGGTTTCATGTGCAGTGGAGTGGTGCGGCAATGTCTCTTCTTGCCTTTTCTCGTTCCCCAGCTCGCTCTATTTCTCTCTCCAGAAAAAGCAGGTGGGTGAGGGGAGCTGTCAGCATGAAGCAAAACAAAACAAGCAGTCGTCATGTGCATGAGTAAGATTATTCGCCTCCAGAGCCAGAGAAGTGACAGTTTCTCCCAGCTCCGCCTGCGGGGGCAATATCCCTGTGTAGCTGCCGCCCGGCCTTCTCTGCTCACCCCCTACCCCCACCCCAGGGGCTCTCCCAGGCTCCCCCACTCCGGATAGACCAACGAGGGAGCCAGCTCACCTCACCAAACCACAGCATGGGCAGCACCACGGGCGCGATTTTCCCCGTTTGCCTGGAGAGAAGCAGAAGACAGAGAGTGAGCTGCTGCTGCTGGTGGTGGTGGTGGGGGGGGGTGTCAAGGACGGTGCTGGGGAGCCACTGAGAGCAGCAGGTATAGAGGATCCAATTCCAGCCTGGGAGAGTGGGGGTTCCCGACCACAACCTGATACCCTGACAGGGTGGCTTAGTGGGTGACACTGTGTGACCAGGTCCTGGCTAATGAAATGCTGCCAGAAGCATATTTGGGACAATTGGGGAGGCAGCTGACACAGCTAAGAGATGGCTGTGGCTGGGAGGCAGATGCAATGGCTGGAGCTCCAGCTGCCTCGGCATCAGAGGACAGAAGTCACGTGCTTGAAAAATGATGACAGAAACTAAGTTTTCTTTGTTCTAATGAGATAGCACCACTCCAGCCTATGTGGTGACAGGAACTGAAACAGAAACTGCATACATGTGAGTTCAAGTTCAATTGCTAGGAGGTGGCACAGTGGGGAAAGCACTGGACTTTCAGGCATGAGGTCCGGAGTTCAGTCCCAAGCATTGCATATGTCTGAGTGATGCGCCGGTTCTGATTAATAAACTTAAAAAAATAATTTTTGTATTACCTTTTTTTAAAACATTAGAATTTATTTTTTGTTGCCCTTATTGTATTTATTGTTGTTGTAGTTATTGATGTCGTTGTTCTTGGATAGGACAAAGAGAAATGGAGAGAGATGGGGAAGACAGAGAAGGGGAGTTAATAAGATAGACAACTGCAGACCTGCTTCACTGCTTGTGAAGGACTCCCCTGCAGGTGGGGAGCCGGGGACTCAAATGGGGATCCTTACACCAGTCCTTGTGCTTAGCACCATGCACTTAACCCACTGCACTACCACCCAACCCCCTTGTATTATCTTTATATGTTGCATAGACACAGCCAGAAATCAAGAGGAGAGGGGGTGATAGAGAGGGAAAGAGATAGAGATGCCTGCAACACTGCTTCACCACTTACAAAGATTTCCTCCTACAGGTGAGGTCCAGGGGCTCGAACCCAGGTCCTTGTGCACTGTAACATGTGCGTTCAACCAGGCTGCACAACAGGGTATGCACCACCCAGTTCTTTTTTTCTTTTCTTTTTTTTTTTTTTAACTAGAACACTGCTCAACTCTAGCTTATGGTGATGCTGGGGGTTGAGCCTAGGACCTTGGAACCTCAGGTATGGAAGTCTTTTTGCAGCTGTTTCCCCTCACTCAGTTATCTTTAAAAAAAAAAATCAGGCGAGTTGGGCAGTAATAAAGCAGGTTAAGCGCACATGGCACAAAGCGCATGGGGCCTGGTTCGAGCCCCCGGCTCCCCTCGTGTAGGGGAGTCACTTCAAAGGTGGTGAAGTAGGTCTGCAGGTGTCTATCTTTCTCTCCTCCCTCTGTCTTCCCCTCGTCTCTCCATTTCTCTCTGTCCTATCCAACACCGACAACAACAATAACAACAACAATAAAAAACAACAAGGGCAACAAAAGGGAATAAATAAATATTTTAAAAAATTATTTAAAAAATCAATTGCTGACTTGCAAAATAAGAGAAACTTAAGAGCATGACTGTCGGGGGGGCAGGCAGTAGTGCAGTGGGTTAAGCACACATGGCGCTAAGCACAAGGACTGGCTTAAGGATCCTGGTTCAAGACCCCGGCTCCCCACCTGCAGGGGAGTGCTTCACAGGTGGTGAAAGCAGGTCTGCAGGTGTCTGTCTATCTTTCTCTCCTCCTCTCTTCATTTCTCTCTGTCCTATCCAACAACAAAATCATCTATTAACAACAACAATAATAACTACAATGATAAAAATAGCAAGGGCAACAAAAGGGGGAAAAATAGCCTCCAGGAGCAGTGGATTTGTGGTGCAGGCACTGAGCCCCAGCAATAACCCTGGAGGCAAAAAAAAAAAAAAGCCAAACAAGGGAGAAGCTGGGTGGTGGCACACATAGTAGGGTGCTCTTGTAACTATGCAAGGACCTGAGTTCAAGCCGCTAGTCCCAGCCTACAGAGGGGAAGCTTCAGAAGTGTTGAGACAAGTCTGCAGGTGTCTCTGTCTCTATCTCCCCCTCCCCTCAAGTTCTCTCTGTCCCTATCTAATAAGATAAAAATCAAGGGGCCACCCAGTTGAATGCACATGCTACAATGCAAGAGGACTGGGGTTCAAACCCCTGGTCCCCACCCACACGGGGGAAGCTTCACAAGTGGTGAAGCAGGGCTGCAGATGTCTGCCTCCCACAGCTCAACAGAGCACCCCTGCCCTCTCCCCAGACACCACAGCACACACCCACACAGAAACACCCCAGGGACATTCGTGGAGTTTTACCCATAGGGGCTGGGACAAGGAAACCCCCAGGCGTCCACCAGCTGCTCAGTAAAACGGGCTCGAGCCACATGCTAGAATTTCATGCCAGCGTAAAAAACAACTGGGGCCAGGAGGCGGTGCACCTAGTTAGGTGCACACATTACAGTGCACAAGGACCCAAGTTCAGGCCCCTGGTCCCCACCTGCAGTGGGAAAAAGCTTCCTGAGTGGTGAAACAGGACTGAAGACATCTCTTTCTCTTCCTCTCTATCTCCCCTCCAATTTCTGTCTCTATCCAATAAAAAATAAATAAATAAAATAAAAAACAATCACTGGGCTGGGGAGACATCAGCATCAGGAGTGCAACAGATTTTCCTGCCTCAGACACCAAAGTACCAGGATTAATCCTTAGCACTACGTGACTCCGTGAAGTCAGAGCTGAGTAGTGCCCTGGCAAAAACAAAACAAACAAAAAAAAAAACGCCTCACTAACGAGGCTGGCTGACAAAATGGTTCACTTGAACAGTGCACTGCTTTGCCCTATACGTGACCCAGGTTCAAACCCAGCTCCCACTTCTCACTGGAGGAAGCTTTGGTGCCTGAGGCACCTCCCCCACCCCACCCCAACTTCTCCGTCTCTATCTGAACAAGTCAGCCCACACCCAGCAAACTCTAAGACGATGACGAACGAGTGAATAAAAAGATCCAGCAGGGAGGCAGCCTGGCTGGCAGAGGTTGATGCCTGGCACTGAAGACGCCTGAATGCTGCTGGGGTCTCTTTCTCAGCCCATGCTGTTAACTAAGCAGCACAGCTATCAGACAGACACGTCCCCCCACCACCCCAGCAGGTGAAAAGGCACAGCCCGCCGCTGGGTCAGCCTCCTCTCTCCAACACCTGCTTCTGTCCGGACTCACTTCTGGTCCTCTGTGGACAGGAGAACAGGATTTGGGAAGAGCATGCCCACTAACTCCTTCGGCCCCGGGGGAGGGGCAAGGGCTGAGAGAAAGGGGGGCCTCTTGATCAGGGGTGTCAGCACGCTGGGGAGGGGGCTTGGCCTTGTATTTTGGGGCCCATCCCACACTCACATCCAGCCCAGCCCAGTTCCCAGGAGGGTCACTGGACTCGGCACCCTGCCCCCCCCAGGGCCCTACCCCCCAGAACCACTCACCCGATGCCTCTGATGGCCTTGATGAAGAGGCTGAGCTGCAGCTTCACAGAACAGTTCATGGGAATGCCCGTGACCTGAGGCAACAAGCACGTGAGGGGCGTGGCCTGGAGCCCCGGGACCCCTGCCCCTCCTCCCCCACAGCCCGGGGACTTCCAGGCCTTTCTGGATATGTAGTTTTCCCAAACAGCTTCAAATCCCGCCTCCTTCCCTATAGAAGGCCTCGGTCTGGGTGGGGAGGCGGCTCAGTGGGAAGAGCACAGGACTTGCAAGTGTAAGGGCCAGGGTTCAAGTCCCAGTGCCACACGTGACAAAGCAGTGTTCTGGGCTCACATTCACTCTCCCTCTTTCTCAACAGAAAGATCTGGGGCCAGGAGGCAGAGGGAAGACAGCATAATAGTTATGCAAATAGACTCTCATGCCTGAGGCTCCAAAGTCCCAGATTCAAGCCCTGCACACCACCATAAGCCAGAGCTAAGCAGGACTCTGGTAAAAACAAACAAACAAAAACCACTATATTGGGACCAGGTGGTGGTGCACCTAGTTGAGTGCATGTTACAATGTGCAAAGACCTGGGTTCAAGCCTCAGTCCCCACCTGTAGGAGGAAAGCTTTGCGAGTGGTAAAGCAGTGTTGCAGGTCTCTCTCTCTCTCCCCTTCTTGATTTCTGGCTGTCTCTATCCAATAAATAAATAAAAATAATTAGAAAAATCATTTAAAAAAATGTTTAAAAGAAAGAGTGGTCTGGGAGGTGGCACAGTGGCTAAGACACTGGCCTCTCAAGCATGAGGTCCTGAGTTCAATCCCCAGCAGCACATGTACCAGAGTGATGTCTGGTTCTTTCCCTCTCTCCTATCTTTATCATTAATAAATAAACTCTTTAAAAAGAAAGAAGAAAAAAAAAGAAAGAAAGATCTGGGCCCAGGCAGTGGTGCATCTGGTTGAGTGCACACATTATAGTGCACAAGGAGCCAGGTTCAAGTCCCTGGTCCCCAGCTGCAGGGGGCAAGCTTCACGAGTGGTGGAGCAGGGTTGCAGGAGTTTCTCCATTGATCTCCCCCTCCCCTCCCAATTTCAGTCTCTGTCATGAATAAATGTCACTGATGGGGTTGGGAGGTGGCTCGATATGCAGTTGAGGCCCTGGGTTTGATTCCCCAAACCACACAAAAGTACCATGAACAGCAACAAAGTGTGTGTGTGTGTGTGTGTGTGTGTGTGTGTGTGTGTGTGTCTGACCTTGAAAGTCTGGGGATCTGGGACTTAGGAGGGTGACCTCAAGCCTCCAGGGAGCCTCGTCAGCAGGGAACATTCCACAAGTGCCGGGTCACCCAGAGCATATCCCCTGGGAGCTGGGGAGGGAACTCTGGGGCCACACACACCTGCTCCCTGGGCTCACCTGGCTCCGTGTGTCCCTTCGGCCTGACACTTAGTCATTAATATTAACAAGGGAAAGGAGCAGCGGTGACTTCATGAGCAGTAAGGCGAGCTGCAGGTCTCTCTCTCTCTCCTTCTCTTTCTCTCTCCCTCCTTCCCTCCCTGTCTAGCTCCCCATCCCCTCAATTTCTCTCTGCCTCTACCCAATAAAATAAAAGTCATAAATATATTAGGTTTTTAAAAATGTTTTGTATTATCTTTATTTACTTATTGGATAGAGACAGACAGAAATTGAGAAGGAAGAGAGAGATAGAGGAGAGAGACAGAGAGACACCTGCAGCACTGCTTCACCACTCGCAAAGCTTTCCCCCTGCAGGTGGTGACCAAGGGCTTGAACCTGGGTCCTTTTGCATTGTAACAGGTGCTCCACCACCTGTTCCCAATATATAGAAGAGAGAGAGAGAGAAAGAAGACAGAGAGACTCAGCAGCTGGACTCAGGAACCATGAAAATTAGCAGCAGCAAGTGCCAAGCGGAGGGGTTTCCAGCGAGGCCTGGAGCCCATCCGTTCTGGAAACTGACACTTGCTGAGCTTGGGGACCGACGCAAGAAACCACCAAGTGGGAGTGGGCACCGTGCAAAGCAAAGGTTGGAGGGTGATATACCAAATCCCAGGAGGGTCATGTGCATGACACCTGTGCCTCCTGCTCCTCCCTGGACAGAACCCCACATGGGACAGACACTCCCACCCGCCTATGGGCGTCCAGAGGTCATGCCGGCGTCTGGGCTCTGTCCGAGGGTAGTCTCTGGCTAATTAGCAGCTGATAACTCCTAATTAATTTACTGCTTTATGAGCCTCTGACAGAGACAATATTCTCCCAGAGAGATAATGAAGCCTTTGAGTCCTGGAGCCAGGGTCAAGGTGGGGAGCGGTGTCCCCGTGGGCTGTGTGACTGTTTGGACTCAGTTGATGCCAAAGAAAGGTCCCACCTCCCCAGCCCGAGGAGCTCCCTACAGGGGAGCAGGGATGCACCCACCCCGCCCCCTCAGGTGGTCAAAGTGCCTCACCGGGTGCACATCCAGGAACAGGGAGTGCTCCTCGGGGTTGGGGTCCAGGCCTGTCACCGCCTCAGCCAGCACAGGGTCAGCGTTGTAGAAGTGAGGGTGCGACAGGAACAGGGGTGCATCTGGAAGGCAGTGGGGTGGTGGGGAAGGGACATCAGGACAGGGGAGCATGTCTGTGGGGGTGGAGGGAACCCCAAAGTGACCAAGTGCAAGCGATGGTCACCAGGCAGCAGGACAAGGCTCCGTGCTGAGGAGAAGAGCAGGGACGAGGAGCTGACAGATCTGACTCAAGTGGGTGAGGAGGGAGGGGAAGATGGTGGGGGAGGAGGGCTTGCAGAGGTGAGGGAACCACAAACCAGAGAGAGGAAGAAAGGAAGGAAGGAAGGAAGGAAGGAAGGGAGGGAGGGAGGGAGGGAGGGCGCAAAGGCCAGACCAGCAGGTGGGGGTGTGGAGCCTGGGTTCCATGGAGCAGCCCAAGGGCAGAGAGCAGAAGCCAGTGTGCCAGGCCAGGCCCACACACCTGCTCTGCTGCGGCTCTCCCAACCGACCGACAGAGACAGATGGACAGATGGACGGAGACCCCCCTCTGTGACAGAGTCCAATCCTGAAAGGCGAGGCTGGAAGCCAAGGCACCCTCACCACAGGGGACAAATGTCGAGGGGGCCTGGCAGGCGAGAGGAGTGAGGAGGAAGAGTTGGCGTCTCTCCAAGGCTCGTGGGAAGTTCAAGACACACAGAGACACAGAGACACAGAGACAGAGAGCAGACTGGTAGTGTGAGGCTCGGGGAGGGCCCCCAGGAGGGAGGTGGGCTGCCAGGAGAAACAAGACCTCCTTGGGAGGGGAGGAGAATGGAACTTGATTTGGCTACACGACCCTGCGCTTCCTCGAATCAGCTGTTTCATTTATGATTGAGACAGAGAAGGAGAGAGACAAAGAGACACCTGCAGACCTGCTTCACTGTTTATGAAGTTTCGCCCCTGCAGGTGGGGATCGTGGGCTTGAAACCGGCTCCTCGTTACATGGTCAAGTGTGCACTCAACTGAGCGCGCCACGGCCCGGCCCCGGATGAGCTGAGTCTGAGAAGGAAGCTCTCGGTTTGGCGAGGGGCCTACCAGAAGGACTCTTGCTTCGCCATGCTCCCGGCTCGGGTCTGAGCCCCTGGCACACACCGCACGGGAGAACTAGAGCCCTGGGGGGAAGCTCAGTGTTGTGCTGTCTCTCCCTCTCTCTTTCTCTCTCTCTCTTTTTTAATTTAATTTTTATTTTTAGTTATTTATTTTTTAACTTTTTAAATTATCTTTTTTATTTATGGGATAGAGACGGCCAGAAATCAAGAGGAAGGGGGAGACAGAGAGGGAGAGAGACAGACACCTGCATTACCACTTGTGAAGCTTTCCCCCTGTAGTTGGAGAACAAGGGCTTGAACCTGGGTCCTTGCACATTGTAGCATGTGTGCTCAACCAGGTGCACCAGCGCCCAGCCACTATTTTATGTTTTTGTTTTGTTTTGTTTTGTTTTTACTAGCACTGCTTAGCTCTGACATATATGGTGGTGTGAGGGATAGAACCTGGGACTTTGGAGCCTCGGGCATGAGTCTTTGCATAACCATTACGCTGTCTACCCCTGCTCCCTCCCGCTTTCTCTTAGTCTATGTACAAGTGTGGCGCTCTCTCTCTCTCTCTCTCTCTCTCTCTCCCCCGTTCATTTTGATGAGCAGGGAAGAGAGGCAGAGCACCGCTCAGGTCTGGCACGTGCTGGGTGCTGGTGCCTACAGGTGGACTCGGAGGACCGGCCACGCAAGGTCTGTGCTCTAAGCAGCGCTATCTCCCCGCTCCTGCAGGTGTTTCTACTTTATTTACAGATTGTGAGAGGCCCGCCCAGGTAATAAGGCTAATGAATTTACAGCTTGATGGCATCTAAGTCAGGCCTAATTACTCATCCTCAGCAGGAACTGCGATCAAAGGACTCCCCTGGGCAAGTCTGCCTCCTGCAGGGAGCTGGGCGGAGAGGGAGTGCTCTGGGTCTGAGATTTTCAAGCCCTCCCCCTTCACCCCCCCCCCCCACATACATACACCAGGTTCTTATCTCCAGACCAAAAGATTCTTATTTCCAGATCAAAAGCCATAGAAAGGCAGACACGTTCCCCACCTGCAGGGGAGTCGCTTCACAGGCGGTGAAGCAGGTCTGCAGGTGTCTGTCTTTCTCTCCCCCTCTGTCTTCCCCTCCTCTCTCCATTTCTCTCTGTCCTACCCAACAACAACAACAATAACTACAACAATTAAAAAAAAAGGGCAACAAAAAGGAATAAATAAATATTAAAAAAAAAAAAGAAAAGAAAAGAAAGGCAGACATGTGTCACCAGAAGTGAAGTACCAGACACAACCAGGGTCAAAAAGACAGGAGTACACAGAGGAAGCTTCGCCATCGGTGGAGCAATGCTGTGGTGTCTCTTCTCCCATCCCACCTGCCCTCTGTCTAAACATAAGAAAAATAACGATGATGATGATGGTGGTGGTGGTGGTGGTGGTGGTGATGGTGCAGACAGCATCATGATTACACAGGATTCTCATTCATGCTTGGCAGCTGGGGAAGTGGTGTAACTGACAGAGCACTGGACTTGCATGCCCGAGGCTCTAAATTCAATCCCCAGCACTGCATGCCCTGAAGTGGTGCTGACTGCCCATTCCTTCTCTCTCTCCATCCCTCCCTTCTTCTCACTGCCTCTTGCAATACATAAAATAGAGGGCTGGGCAGGGGTGCACCCAGGTGAGAGCACATATTACTATGCACAAGGACCCAGGTTTGACGCTCCACTCCCCACCTTCAGGGGGAAACGCTTCACAAGCGGAGAAGCAGGTCTACAGGTGTCTCTATCTCCCCTTCCTTTCTCAATTCTTCTCTGTCCTATCAAACAAAATGGAAAGAGAAAGAGAGAAAGAGAGAGAGAGAGAGAGAGAGAGGGAAAGGAACGAAGGAAGGGAGAGGGAAAGGAAGGAAGGAAGGAAGGAAGGAAGGAAGGAAGGAAGGAAAGAAGGTAGGAAGGGCTGCAGGGAGCTGTGGATTCATAGTGCATGCCCTGAGCCCCAGTGTTAACCTTGCTGGTGAGAGAAAGAAAAAAGAAAGAGAGAGAAAGAAAGAAGAAGAAGAAGAGAAATAAATGGTAAAAAGACAAGGGGGGAAAAAAAGGACTTTCATGCTTGAGGCTCTGAGATCCCAGGTTCAATTCCCAGTGGTACAAGCCAGAGCTGGACAGTATGGGTGCTCTCTCTTTAAAATGCTGTTGTTTTTTTCCCCAAAGAATGATAATAACATACAGTAACTTCAGGGAGCAGTGAACACCAAGAAAGCAGAGTGGGATGTGAAGGAAATTTAGCCAATCAGAGCAGGCCTCCTGCAGGAGGTGGCCAGCACACAGCCCTCAGGGGACAGGGCTCTCCCAGCAGTGGGCAGCATCAGCAAGTGTGGTGACACCTGGGACAGTCAGGGGATGGGTGGCAGGTGGTAGTCACAAAGAAAGAGGGTCAATTATGGTGACACCCACCTTGGGAAGATGTAGAAGTGAAGCCCCGTGACAACACCACATAAGTTAACATTTGCTAAGCCAAGTGACTGAAGTTACCCTAGCACATGTTGTAAAAGAGAACTTCCCTACACACTGTAGCTGCACCAACAGATTTATATTTACACTTAAAAAAGTCAGGGAGGGGGCCAGAAGGTGGCGCACCTGGCTAAGCACACACATTACAGTGCACAAGGACCCAAGTTCAAGACTCTGGTCTGCACCTGGCAAGGGAAGCTTTGAGCAGTGAAGCGGGTCTCTGGCCTCTCTCCCTCTCTATCTACCTCTTTCCTTCTCAGTTTCTGTCTCTAGCCAATAAATGATAAAAGATTAAAAAAATAAAATTTAGGGGCTGGGTGGTAGCGCAGTGGGTTAAGCGCACATGGAGCTAAGCACAAGGGCTGGCTTAAGGATCCTGGTTCAACCCCCCGGGTCCCCACCTGCAGGGGGGTCGCTTCACAAGTGGTGAAGCAGGTCTGCGGGTGTCTCTCTCCCCCTCTGTCTTCTCCTCTCTCCATTTCTCTCTGTCCTATCTAACAATAACAACAGCAATAACAACAATAATAATAACAACAACGATAACAAGGGCAACAAAGGGGAAAAAATATCCCCCAGGAGCAGTGGATTCGTAGTGTAGGCACCAAGCCCCAGTAGTGATAACTCTGGAGGTTAAAAAAAAAATCATTAAAAAAATAAAATTTAGAGGGCTGGGGAGATAACACAATGGTTATGTAAAAAGACTCTCATGCCTGAAGCACCACCCAGTTCAATCCCAAGCACCACCATAAGCCAGAGCTGATCAGTGCTCTGGTAAAAACAACAGTAAAATATAATAATAAAATTTAGGGGCAGAGCAGTAATGCACCCGGTTGAGCTGCTTGCCATAAGGTGCTAGGAGCTAGGTTCAAGTCCTTGTTCTCCACCTGAAGAGGGGAGTTTCACGAGCAGCAAGGCAGTGCATCTGTTTTTCTCCCCCTTTATCGCTGTCTTTAATAAATCAAGAAATATATATTTTTCATTTTAAAAATAAATAAGGGGCTAGGCAGTGGCACATCTGGTTAAGTGCATATGTTACTATGCACATGGACCTGGGTTCAAGCCCCTGTTCCCCACCTGCGGGAGGAAAACTTCACGAGTGGCGAAGCAGGGCTGTAGGTGTCTTTCCTTTCTCCACCTCCTTTCCCTTTCAATTTTTCTCTGTCCTATAAAATCAAGTTTAAAAATATTTTTAAAAAATAAAAAATTAAATCAGGGGGCTGGGCGGTATCGCAGTGGGATAAGTGCACATGGTGTGGAAGCGCAGGAACTGACGTAAGGAGCCCCCGGCTCTCCACCTGTAGGGGGTCGCTTCACAGGCAGTGAAGCAGGTCTGCAGGTGTCTGTCTTTCTCTCCCCCTCTCTATCTCCCCTCCTCTCTCCGTTTCTCTCTGTCCTGTCCAACAACAACAGCAATGACAACAATAACAATAAATACAACAACAAGGACAACAAAGTAGGAAAAATGGCCTCCAGGGGCAGTGGATTCGTAGTGCAGGCACCGAGCCCCAGAGATAACCCTGGAAGCAAAAATAATTAATTAATTAATTAATTTTTTTTTTTAAAAAAAAGGTCAGTGAAATAGCTCACTTGGGTAGTGCACTCCTATGCCACACAAGTGACCCAGGTTCAAGCCCTGTCTGCACTGCACTGGAGGAAGCTTCAGTCTTGTGGCCTCTCTCTGTGCCAAAAAACAAAACAAAACAAAACAAGACAAAGCCAAAGGCTACTGAGCAGGCACCAACCATCATTCCTGACTACAATCTCAGCCACAAAGCCTCGTTATCCAGCTCCATATCCGGCTATATGGGGGGGGTGGGGTGGATGTCCAAATATGCCACAGAGGTATCCCCATCCTGCACCATTGGGGGGGGGGGCTGGCTTACACTGCACGTCATGAGGAAGCAGGCCCTGCAGACAGAATTAAAGCTGCAGTGTGTGAGACTTTGTAAAAAATGGCTGCCATAAGCAGTGGGTTCCTAGTGCAGGCACCGAGCCCCAATGATAATCCTGGGGGCAAAAAAAAAAAAAAAAAAGAGGAGAGAATGTTCTAGACTCTACAGTGGGCCCAGTCCTTGGAAGCAGCAGAGGGGAACAAAAGACAACCAGAGAACGAGACAGGATCACAGGGGTGGGGTCAGAGCACACTGACGGTGGAGGCATGGAAGAGGGAGGCAGGGGGCTGGAGTGCAGGCACTGCAGCGACTTCTAGAAGCTGGCCTGTCAGCGCCAGGGTCTCAGTCAAGCAACTGAACGGCAGGACTTCCGGGGGGTGAATAGCTTGTGTTGCTCTAGACCAGGAAACGGGAGGGTGGTTGTTGGCAGTAGCAAGTACCAGACACAGCATGTCTCCCACATTATCTGTCTGCCATCCTCACTATCTCCAGCCTAACTGGATTATCAGGAGTCCAGAGACCAGAGATGAGGGAATAAGCCACCCTTCACCCCCTGGCCCGCCCCACCTCACCCAGGGTGACACGTACTGAAGCGGCAGGTGCTGACGTTCATGATGCCTGACTCCCGGCAGGGGCAGAAGCCCTCGTTGGGCGGGTACACGGAGCCGTTGGCAAACAGGGTGTTGGGAGCCACGAAGCGGTAGATGGGGATGCCCTCGTACACCCCCGTCTCCTTGAAGGTGAGCCTCATGGACCTGCAGGGGACGCAGAGGGAGGGATGATGCCCAGGCAGCCATGACAGAGGCTGCTGGGGGTAGCCCAGGGTCCCACCACCACCTCCCCAACCCTATTCGGATCAACCAAACCCTCCACTGTCAGGCGGAGTTTTCAAACAAGAACAGAATGCAGGCTCCAGGCGGTGGCATCTTGGGTTTAATCCACGGCACCACATTAAGACAAAAAACTGGGTTGGGCAGTGGCGCCCCTGGTTGAGTGCACATATCACCATGCAGAAGGACCTGGGTTTGAGTCCCTGCTCCCCATGTGCAGGGGGCATGCTTTACATGCAGTGAAGCAGGGCTGCAGGTGTCTCTCTTTCTCCCCATCTCATTCAGTGTCTCTCTCTCCTATCCAATAAAGTGAAAGAAAAAAAATATATAAAGGGAAAATGCCCACCAAAAATGACAGCTCTAGTAGGAAAGAGAGAAAGAAAGGGAGGAAGATTAAGTGGTGGAACAATGCTCTCATCTCTCTCTCAATAAAAAAAGAAGGGGCACACTTTACAGTGCACAAGGCCCCAGGTTCAAGCCCCTGGTCCCCACCTGCAGAGAGGAAGCTTTACACGTGAAGCAGTGCTGCAGGTGTCTCTGTCTCTATCTTCCCCTTCCATTTCAGTTTTTCTCTGTCTCTATCCAAAATAAAATAGAACAGGAAGAGGGCTGGCCAGTGGCACACCCACCCAGTAGAGCACATAAGTTACCATGTGCAATGACCCAGGTTCAAGCTTCTACTCCCCACCTGCAGGGGGAAGCTTCACAAGTGGTAGAGCAGGGCTGCAGGTCTCTCTCCCCTTCTCTCTCTCTTTCCCTCTCTCTCTCTGCCAGAATAAGGAAAAAGAAAAAGAAATAGCAATCAGGAACAATGGAGTCAGTTTACACAATTTCTAGATATCAAGTCCCAGCGATAAAAATAATAATAATAAAAAGATAATAATACAGAATCCTGCAGCCACTTCCAGTCTGATCAACAATAAAACCTAGCATCCTGCGCCAAGCGCAATGACCGGCACAAAGATCCCAGTTCGAGCCCCTGGCTCCCCATCTGCAGGGGAGTCACTTCACAGGTGGTGAAGCAGGTCTGCAGGTGTCTATCTTTCTCTCCCTCTCTCTCTCTCCCCCTCCTCTCTCCATTTCTCTCTGTCCTATCCAACAAAGATGACATCAACAACAACAACAATAAGAAAACAAGGGCTACAAAAGGGGGAAAACTGATTTCAAAAAATAAATTTAAAAAAATGTTAAAAAAAAAACCAAAAACCTAGCATCCTGTATGGGGTATAACCCCTGCCTGCCTTTCCCCATACCCATGCTGTGTGCAAACCCAGAGAAGGTTCTAGAATCCCCTCTGTCTTTACTGCATCTTTCAGCCCCCACAAAGTCTTCAAGGCCGAAATGCTGGCGACCAAAGAGCGGCCGCACTGCCTGGTCACTTCCTGGCCACCAGGAGCCATGGGCACGGCCGGCAGCTGGAGGGTTCACGGAGGCACCTAGGTCAAGTGCACACACCAAGCTCCTACGGTGTGCCAGGAAGGCCCCAGGTTCGAGAGACCCCTCCCCATCAGGGCAGTTACCGGCAGGCCTCGGGGCTATAGAACTCCAGAGAGGACTCGGGGGTCATGAAGGGTGCCCACATCTGCCCTGAGGTGCCGTTGATCATGTTGCACTGGTCCGAGTGCCAGTAGTTGAGCTGCAGGTGTGGAAGAAGGGGTGGGGTGAGGGACACAATTTGGTGGGCACCTGGGCACAACCCCCTGCCTACACCTGTGCCCACTGGCTCGGCCACCCACTCCCCAGGGGCACAACCACTGTCGCCCCATGCTGTCCTGGATGGGAGCGCACCACACTTGGGAGGTCTCAGGCTGTGTAGGCGGCTGACCTGAGAGTATGGACCACAGTGCCCTTCCCTGACACCCAGCCAGGGGTCCCCGCCTGGGGGACTTAACAAAGGACACAGCCACCCTGCTGTAAGTTGGGACCGTGAGCAGAAAGAGAGGGGAGGCTCCCAGACAATGTCCCAAAAGTCAGGAGTCAGGAGGGGGAAAGACTTAAAATCACAGGAGGGGGTCAGCCAGTGGTGCACCCGGTTGAGCAGACACCTTACTCTGCGCAAGGACCCAGGTTCAAGGCCCTGCTCCACACCAGGATGGCAGAAGCTTCACAAGTGGTGAAGTAGGTTTGCAAGTCTCTCTCTCTCTCTCTCTCTCTCTCTCTCTCTCTATTTACTTGTTTATTTACTTGTTTTTACCAGAGTAATGCTCAGCTCTAGTCTACGGTGCTTGAGGGGATTGAACCTGGGGTTTTAGAGCCTCAAGCATTAGAGTCTCTTTGCATAAACATTATGCTATCTATACCTCCCTTCAGTTTCTGTCAAAATTTTTATGAAGAAGTGGGGAGAAAATGAACACCGAGAACAGAGGATTTGTCATACAGACACAGAGCCCCAGTGATAAGCCTGATAGAAAAAAAAAAAATCATCATAATAATAACAAAGTGAAATTCCATGAACTCAGCTGGTGGCACAGTTGGCTGGTGCACATGTTAACATGAACAAGGGTTCGTGTTAACGGGTTCAAGCCCCAACTCCACACCTGTAGGAGAAGCTTCACTAGTGAGACCAGTGCAGGTCTGCAGGTATCTCTCTTTGTCTCTCCTTCTCAATCCCCCCACCCCTCTTCATTTCTGTCTAGCCAATAAATTAATTAATGTAATTACAGGTATCTCTCAAAACAGGGGTTGCCCCTGCAGAGTGAACCCTAAGAGAAAAAAAAAAAAAAAACACTTCTCACCCCCACTCCTGAGCACTGTCAGAGCGTTTCAGTCACGTGAGCAGGTGTACTCTCACACTGCCCAAACGAGCCAGGGCCAGAGAGTCTGCCCATAGGGCAGGACACATGCCTGGCACATATGTGGCCCAGGTTCCAGTCCCAACACCACATGGACATGCTAATGCACCAGGGGAAGCTCCTGTGCTGTGGGATCTGTATGTCTGTATGTCTATATGTGTTTCTGTCTCTCTGTGCATGCCTGTGTCTCTGTGTACGTCTCTGTGTTTCTGTGTGTGTGTTTATGTCTGTGTCTGTATGTATCGAGCACATGCGAGAGTGTGTTTTCCAGCAATCATGCGTCTCAGTATGAAGATCCAAGTTGGCCCAGGAGAAGCGAACAAGCAACCAGATAAAAGGGACAGGAGCCAAGCTTGACCCCTCACCAGAACATCAACAAAAACAACACAATGGAGAGCAGGCTGCCAGGCCACCAGGCACCTTCCTGCCAGGTTCAGAGTAGCAGCAGGCCCTGGCAGGCAGGCAGTGGATAAGAATAGCCAGGAAGGGGTTTGGGCGGTAGCGCAGCAGGTTAAACGCACGTGGCGCAAAGCGCAAGGACTGGCGTAAGGATCCAGTTTGAACCCCCAGCTCCCCACCTGCAGGGGAGTTTCTTCACAGGTGGTGAAGCAGGTCTGCAGGTGTCTGTCTTTCTCTCCCCCTCTCTGCCTTTCCGTCCTCTCTCCATTTCTCTCTGTCCTGTCCAACAACGAACGACATCAACTACAACAGTAATGACCACAACAAGGGCAACAAAAGGGGAGGGAGAATGGCCTGCAGGAGCAGTGGATTCATGGTGCAGGCACTGAGCCCCAGCAATAACCCTGGAGGCAAAAAAAAAAAAAAAAAAAGAATAGCCAGGAAGCCCAGAGTAATCTGATAACAGGCATCTTCCTTTGCCATGAACATAGGAAGCGGGACAGAGAGCACGCTCCATGTCCCCAGGAGTGCCCATTGTCCTTGGCCTGATGGGCGCCCCTTCCTGAGCCTCCAGGTTATGGCTTTTTGCTCAGTGGCATCTCCTGACACAACCAGCCATGCTTACGAGCAGTACAGACGCATTTGGAAACATCTTATAAGCAGCCTGGTCCCTTGGGGCCACTAAGTGCTGAGGAAGTGAGGCCTCTGGAGCAGGGCCAGCAGGAAGGGGGGCGCCTGGGGTCCGGCCTTCCTCTCCAACCCCACCCCTGGCTCCCAGGCTCACCTTGCTGATCCCATTCCAGTTGTCCACCAAGTGGATGCGGCTGAAGTTCTTGACGCCGGTAAACACGGTGAAGAGGCCAGAGTCAGAGTCGTTGAGCTGCCACAAGAGCAGAGAGCGGCCATCAGAGGGAGGACCGGGCCCAAGGCAGTGTCGGCATAGCTCCCTGACTTGGCATACCTCTGGGGAAGTGTCCCGGCTCCTCTCCCCAAATCTACAAGGCGTGTGCTCTGCCTGGGTCAATGTCTCACACACACACACACACACACACACACACACACACACACACACATGCAAACCGACACATACAGACACACACTGACACACACACACACGTACACACAGAGAGACACACAGACATACAGAGATGCACACTGAAACACACACATACAGACACACACATACACACACACACTCACAGACACACACAGCCACACATCTGCCATCTCAGAAGCAGGAGTCGAGTCTCTGCCGTGGAAACCCCACACACACACACACACACACACAGCACCTGGGTCCCAGTGTTCTGGGGGATGGGGCTCAGAGGAGGTTGAGCTTCCCAACCCCCCAAGGCCACGTGTCCCCCCCACACCCACACACACTCACCTCTGCGAAGAGCCCGAACTTGCCCTTGAAGGGGAGCATGCCGGGGAAGCGGTTGCTAATGAAGTCCACCAGGGGGTCGTCATAGCCCCACATGATCTCCCGGACTGTGCGGTTCATGAAGGCGCGCTGCCGCATGGTGCTGAAGGCCAGCGTCAATAGCAGCTTCAGCTCCATGGGCTTGTGCTCCATCATGGCCGCCGCGCCCTGTGGGAGCCAGGCCGGCCCGTCAGCATGGCCGTCACAGCCCACCCAGATGCCAGGAGCTTGTCAAGGGCCCAGTGCCATCCCCCATGCTTTAGGCACTGGGACCTCTGTGGGCACCCGCCCCAGTGGGTACCAGCTATAACTCCACCCAAATCCCCAAAGCAGGCCGCAGGCTCAGGTCCAGGCCCACCAGACACCTCCTATCTCTGGATGCTGTGATTGATTTGAGAGCATGTCACCATTCAGAACCCACAGGTCACAGGGGAACATTCCACCAGGATGGTCCCCACTGCTGGGCTCCAACCTGGGGGGTCTGCTGTGACCACTATGAGGGGCCAGTCTGCCAGAGCAGGGGACCAACACACATCTGGGTGACCCTATGTGCATCCTAGATCAAACCGTACCTGCAACCAACCCAACCCCAGTCCCTCCAGGAGTTGAAGCCAGAAGTCCATGAAAGCTGACCTAGCTGAATTAGGCTCAGAGAACCTTCCCAGCCGCCCCTTGCATGTCACTTTGTGACTAGTAATTTGAAAGACACCTGTATTCCATTTCTTTGACTTCTCCTCCCAAATGTTTAGAGTCCAGATCACCTCACCTACCCCAAAATCTGGACATGTGGCACGCAGGTGAATTTGTTTTCTTTTCTTTCTTTTTTTTTTTAATATTTATTTATTTATTCCCTTTTGTTGCCCTGGTTGTTTTATTGTTGTAGTTATTGTTGTTGATGTTGTCATTGTTGGCTAGGACAGAGAGAAATCGAGAGAGGAAGGGAAGACAGAGAGGGGGAGAGAAAGTTAGGCACCTGCAGACCTGCTTCACCGCCTGTGAAGTGACCTCCCCCTGCAGGTGGGGAGCCGGGGGTTCGAACCGGGATCCTTATGCCGGTCCTTGGGTTTTGCACCATGTGCGCTTAACCTGCTATACCTGGCCCCTTTTTCCTCTTTTTTAATCCTTGAAAGGACAGAGAGAAATTGAGAGGAGGGGTGGGAGATAGAGAGGGAGAGAGAGGGAGCGAGAGCAGGGCCAGGCAGTGGCTCACCTGGTTAAGTGCACACACTACAGTGTGCAAGTACCAGGGTTCAAGCCCCTGATCCCCACTTGCAAGGGGAAAAGCTTCATGAATGGTGAGGCAGGGCTGCAGATGTCTCTCTCCCTCTACCTCCCCCACCCCTCTCAATTTCTCCCTGTCACTATCTTTTAATAAAAATAAATAAGATTTAAAAGAGACAGAGAAGGAATGAGGAAGGGAGGGAGAAAGAGCCAGACACCTACAGACCTACTTCACTACTTGTGAAGCTTCTCCCCCTGCAGGTGGGGGATTGGGGTCTCAGATATGTCTGTCCCCTGCACCACTATAAGCCAGAATTGAGTGAATAGTGGCCCCTGGCCAACTTCCTTTCATCCCCCTTCCCGCACCACCATAAGCCAGAGCTGAGCAGTGCATTGGTTAAAAAATAAAATGGGGGAGCTGGTAGCGCAGTGGGTTAAGTGCAGATGGCTCAAAGCGCAAGGACCAGTATAAGGATCCTGGTTCGAGCCCCTGGCTCCCCACCTGCAGGGGGAGGTTACTTCACAGACAGTGAAGCAGGTCTGTAGGTGTCTATATTTCTCTCCCCCTCTCTGTCTTCCCCTCCTTTATCCATTTCTCTCTGTCCTATCCAACTACAACAGCAATAACAACAATAATAATAATATCAACAAAGGCAACAAAAATGAGGAGAAAAAAAATGGCCTCCAGGAGCAGTGGATTCATGGTGCAGGCACCGAGCCCAGCAATAACCCTGAAGGCAAAAAAAATTAGAAAAAAAAAAAAAAGAGGGGGAAGGAGGCCAGGCAGAGGTACACCTGGTTAAGTGTACACATTAAAGTGTGAAAGGACCCAGGTTCAAGCCCCCCGGCTCCCACCTACAGGGAGAAAGCTTCACAAGTGGGGAAGCAGGTCTGCAGCTGTCTCTCTGTCTCTCTCCCTAACTCTCCTTCCCCTCCCAGCTTCTGTCTCTATCCAATAATAAATAAATACAAATGTTTTTTAAGAAGAAGAAAAGAAGGGCGGCGGGTAGATAGCATAATGGTTATGCAAACAGACTCTCCTGCCTGAGGCTCCTGAGTCCCAGGTTCAATCCCCCGCACCGCCATAAGCCAGAGCTGAGCAGTGCTCTGGTGAGAAAGAAAGGAAGAAGGAAGGAAGGAAGGAAGGAAGGAAGGAAGGAAGGAAGGAAGGAAGGAAGGAATCTGTCTGGAGTTGGGGAGACAGGGCTGCATGACACACGGGACTTGGGGAGGGTCCCAGGTTTGACCCCCAGCACACCCATAGCCGGAGCTACGGGGCAAGAGCAGGGCTTCCAGCGAGGGCACAAGGAGACAGGTGAGCGCACAGCGGTGTGGTACGGTACTGCCCTTCCGTGTACAACGTGACTGGAGTCCGAGGGCTTGCTCACTGGGTAGGGTCCTTGCCATGTGCTGCCCACATGGGAGTGCCAGGGTACCAGCAGCATCTAGTTCTGTGGTAACTCTCCTTCTTGTCTCTCTGTCTGCATGCAGAAGTGACCCGCTAGGGCAGGGGGGTTGAACGTAGCAGGGGGTCAGGCTCAAGGCCCCAGGATTGATGAAACCCATAAATTAAAAAACAAAAACAAAAACAAAAAAAACAAGCAAGAGACCTCTGCAGGTGTCTGCACCTTGCCTCTGCCCTCTGCTTAAAGCTGCCTTAGGAAGGGTTGCAGCCCTGTCTCCTGTTGCTGGCTATATACTATTCCCCCACCCAGCCAAGGGATTCAGAAAGCACCTCTCAGCTGTTTCTGGACTTCTGTTCTGGCGTTTCTGAAATGAAAACACACACACACACACACACACACACACACACACACACACACACACACACACACTGCAGACACAACTTGGCCCACATGGACTAGTCACATCAGAGGACACATTCACACAGGTGTTACTTAAGTTGAAAGTCACACCCCTCTCATCACCTCATGCCAGGTGGCGTGTGGAGCCCCGAGGCAGAGAGGCAGTTCAGTGAGGTCCCTCTGGGGGGCCCTCCAGGCCAGGAGAACTCACTGGCCATCCAGCAGAGGCCAGGAAACCCCAGGGAGATGGGCCCCAGAAGGGAGCCTGCCTCGTGCCTCCCAGCTGCGGCTGAGGCCGAGCTAGTTTTTGCTCAGAGGCCTGATGGGGTTGGGGGCCAGACGAGGCCACCACGGGGCCCTAGTGGTCCCTGGGCAGGAAGGCCCCTCCCTCACTGCTGGCACGGCCCCACCACCTTCTGGGAAGCGGCTTTTGGGGGGGGCCTCAGTGTCCTTGGAGCAGGGCCCCACAAACAATGCACCACCTGTGCTTGGGGACCTGGGGACCCGGGGACGTGCCAGCCAAGCCCAGGGTTGGCACGAGGCCCGCTGGCAGGAACAGGGGCAAGGAGGGGGAACCTTAGGACAGCTATGGGGGGACCCAGGAAAGTGGGGCTCCAGCCCTGTGTCCCACCCGCTGCCGGGTCCCTTCACAGCTGAGGGGGTGGTGGCTGAGGGCCAGCGCCCCTCCTGGCAAGGCAGAGAGCCTGGGGGTGCCCTCTGGGGTGGCCGGGCCGTTCTGCCCAGTACTCCCTCCGCAGATGCACAAAGACTAGGGCCCGGTGGAGGTGCCCCGTGCAGACCCCCAACCCCCTCCACCTCCGTCTCGGGATCTGCAGACTCAGCCCCTGCTCACCATAACCAGGATGTTAGGCATCATGATGTAGTCGCTCTCGGAGCCCCGCGACCTGTCGGGCTGAAAGCGGAAGCTGCGGTGCTCGCGGAAGGACACCGTGTCATTGTCGTTGAAGGTGATGTTGGTCTTGTGCCTGAACTCCCTGGGGGGGTAGGGGGCAGGGGCAGGGATCAACAGGCTTCGGTGAGGTCAGCTCCCCTGCCACCACCTCAGAGAAGCCTGTCTGGGTTGCTCTGGAGCCAAGGCAGGAGCAGCCTCTTCACCCCACACAACATATTATCTGCCATTCTTTTTTTTTTTTAACTTATTATTATTTTTTTATTAATTTTTTTTGAGAGAGAGAGATGCAGAGAGAGAGACAGAGACACCAGAGCACTGTTCAGCTCTGGCTTATGGTGGTACGGGGGATTGAACCTGGGACTTAGGAGCCTCAAGCATGAGAGTCTGTTTGCATAACCATTATGCTGTCTCCCCCTCCCACCATTCTTCTTTTTCTTCTTCTTTTATTATTCATTTATTTTTGAATAGTGACAGAAATTGAGAGGGAAGGGAGAGACAGAAAGACACTGGCTTAAAAAAAAAGAAAAGAAAAGAAAGACACCGGCTTCAGGGCTTATGAAGTTTCCCCCTGCAGGTGGGGACCAGGGGCTGAACCCGGGAGCTTGGTAATGTGTGTGCTCTACCAGGTGCACCACTGCCCAGTCTGCTCTTCCTCTGACTCCCCTCATGTCGCCCCCTCCCCCTGCCTGCCAGTGACTGAAACAGCACCCTGGTTTCTACTTTGTTCATGTCTGGTGGCCACTGAGACAGTGGAAGACCACTCTGGGGAGCGCCTCTCTGGTCCCAGGTGCTGAATGAATGAATGAGTGAGTGAATGAGTGCAGGGAGGCTGGCCCGTGTCTCCGTCCTGAACTGGACGCTTGAGCTCTCATCTGTCTTGAGAGCCCAGCAGTGCGTCTCAGACAGTTGGGCCAATCTGCCCACCCCACCCCCGGGAAGGTCATGGCAGCCAGGGCCGGGTGCCCGCCTGAGTGGGTCTGTCCCTGGGTATGCATCTGTCTGTACCTGTCTGACACAGACACCGCTGTTCCCATCTGTCCCCGGCCCTCTTCTGGAACATTCCTGGGGGCTAGGGGAGCATGCGCCCTCACCTGTAGACGTAGGGTCCACGCTCCTGCACTGCTGGCTTCTCGCCCTTCAGGATCTCCTCGGGGTTGAGGATGTCAAAGAAGTAGATGGACATGTAGAAGGGCACAGGGATCTCCTTCCACATGTTGAACGACAGGCTGTTGGGGTCGATGCGCACATTCTGCCAGGGGACAAGGACAGCCGGCCTGAAGAGCTCGCCCCGGGCAGCCTCGGGACTGCAAAAGGGCTGCCTGAAGCCAGCAATGCCACCCAATCCCATGGGGCAAAAAGGGACAGACCTCACACCCATCACCAGTCACTAACCAGAAGTGCACCTGCATGGTTGGCTTCTAAGTGTGTTTGACTAACAACAGTGAGGCCCTGGGGGCCTCTCAGACAGAGGGCTCCCTGCATCTACAGCACCTACTGCACCCCAGGAACTCCCCCCATCACCGTGTGGTCACCCGGCTTGGAGCGCGGCCGGACTTTGCACGGCCTTGGCTCCCAGAACTCAATCTCTCACTGCATCAGTCTACGGGCGGCTGATTAGATAAATGTGGGGAAGCTCCCTGATCCAGTCTCCACCGGCCCCTCCCCGGGAGCAGAGCTCACAGCCCAGACACGCAGGCAGAGCCAGCACACCAAAGTGACATCTCACTGGATGCACGTCCGTCACAAACACAGCCCCAAAGGCAGCCATGATGTCTCTTCCTTCTCCCTCCCTCCCTCCACATATATGTCTGTCTATATGAATAAATATGAAAAAAATCATGAATAAAAAAATCAAAATGAGGAGTCAAGTGGTTGAGCACACGTTACAATGCACAAGGACCCGGGTTCAAGCCCCTAGTCCCCACCTGCTGGGGGAAAGCTTTGCCAGTGGTGAAGCAGTGCTGCAGGTGTCTCTCTGTCTCTCTCCCTCTACATCTCCCCTTCCCCTCTTGATTTCTGGCTGATCTACCCAGTAAATAAAGATATTTTCTCTTTAAATCAAAATGAATCTTTTTAAAAATTGGGCCTAGGAGACCACTCAGCAGTGTGGTGCATGCCCAGACCCTGAGTTCATGACTGGGCACAGAATTCATGAATGAACAAATGAAAGAATCGGAAGGAAATGCTGTCACTTACTGCAACATGGATGCCACTGGCAGCACCACTCCACACGGCCACCCTGGACTCCTGGCTACCATAAGCACAGGTGCCCCAGGGCCTTTGCATGGACTGCCCTGTCTGCCACACTCCCCCCCCAAGGCAGTCGGCCCACACACCCCCTTCCACGTTCACCCCCGACACATGCACCGCCTCACCCTGCCTGCTGAGCCCTGGGTCCCCTGGGTGTCCTAGTCAGAGGCTGTTGTTCTCTACAGGGGGCCACTGTCCCGTCCTGTCCTGTCCTGGGCCCCTGGCCCAGGGCAAAGGTGGCCTCAACAGGCTCTCTGCAAATATTTGCGGATTTAACTCAGAAACAAACAGCCTGAGACATCTGGGAGGCAGCTGATGCTTCTTCCTCCTCTGAGTTTGTTTTCAGCAGACAGGGAGCACAGGGGCTCAGAGAACCCAGGATGGATAAAAGGAGGGGGAGGAGGAAGAGAAGAACTATATGCACAGGAAGGAGGGGGAGGAGGAAGAGAAGAACTATATGCACAGGATTTTTAAGCAACTGGTCCAAGTAAATCCATTTCTCCAGCACACACACACCCAGTGTTGTTTTTGCTCCCACTGGGAACTGCCTGCCTGTCTGATCCCACCACTCCCCATGGATGTTTTAGACAGAAGGGGAGATACAGGGGTGGGGGTAGGGAAGATAAAGCCAGAAGGAGCGTGGTCTAGGAAGTGGACTCTCAAACGTGAGGTCCTGAGTTCAATCCCTAGCAGCACATGTACCAGAGGAATGCATTCCCCCCTCCCATCCCTCTCATCCATCAATCAATAAAATATTAAAAATAAAGTCAGAAGAAAGGACAGTACAGCTCCGCTGCAATACTGCAAAAGCTTCCTGTTCCTATTTACATGTGGTGGCCTGGAGCTTGAACCCAGGGTCTCACATGCAGGACAGTATGGGCTCTACCACACTACTATCTCCCAGTCCAAAATAACAGATTTTTCTTCATTTATGAAAGAGAGGAAGGAGGGAAGAGAGAGAACCAGAGTACCGCTCATGCTGTGCTGAGGATTGAACTCAGGACCTCAGGCTTGAGAGTCCAATGTTTAGCCACTGTGCCACCTCCTGGGCTGCTTTTGTTTATCCAATTCTAACCGGCCCCTCACTCAAGGGTGTCTGGTTCTGATATTAAGAGGGAGAAATGGGGGACGGGCGGTGGCGCAGTGGGTTAAGCTTGCACATGGTGCGAAGTGCAAGGATCGGTGTGAGGATCCCGGTTCAAGCCCCCGGCTCCCCACCTGCAGGGGAGTCGCTTCACAGGCGGTGAAGCAGGTCTGCAGGTGTCTTATCTTTCTCTCCCCATCTCTGTCTTCCCCTCTTCTCTCCATTTTTCTCTGTCCTATCCAACAACAAGGATATCAATAAGAACAATAATAACCACAACAATGGTTAAAAAAAAAAAAAGAGCAACAAAAAGGAAAAAAAAATAGCCTCCAGGAGCAGTGGATTCGTAGTGCAGGCACCAGGCCCAACAATAACGCTGATGGCAAAAAAAGAGAGAGGGAGAAATGATGGAGTCCTGGTGGGGACCCTGCAGGTTGGTCTCTCTCCTCTTTAGTGGGTTTTCTGAGGATGTTGGTCACTTGTCAGCTCCAGAGAGGTGGCCGGGACTCAGTGGTGCTGGCCACAGTGAGTGTGTGTGAGTGTGAGTATGAGCTTGTGCGTGTGAGAGAGAATGAGCATGTGTGTGTGAGCGTTACTGTGTGTGAGAGAGTAGGAGCGTGTGTGTGTGTGTGTGAGAGAGAGAGAGAGAGAGAGAGAGGGTGTGAGAGTATGAGTGTAAGAGTCTAAGCATGTGAGTGTGTGTGAGCATGAATGTGAGTGACAATATGAGCGTGTGTGTGTGTGTGTGTGTGTGTGTGTGTGTGTGTGTGTGAGCATGCATGTGAGTGTGTGTGGTATTCACCGTGGAGAAGCATGGCCACAGGAACCTGCTGTGACCCAGAGCTGGAAGCAGCGGGCTGGAGCATCAATGGAAGTGGAGCCAGACGGAAGTGGAGCCCTGGGCTTGGCAAGCTGAATGAGCTCCCGGGTTGGATCCCCAGCGTTGCGTGTCCCAGAGTAACACTTCAATTCTCTCTTCCCCTCTCTCTCTCATAAATAAATAAATAGATCTTTTTAATAGGTTTTCTTTTTATTATTTTATTTTATTTTTTTAAATATTTTATTATTTGGTGAGACAGAGAGAAATTGAGAGGGGAGTGAGAGGTAGACAGAGAGAGACAGAGAGACACCTGCAGCCCTGCTTCGCCACTTGTGAAGCTTTCCCCCTGCAGGTGGAGACCGGGGGCTTGAACCTGGGCCCTTGCGCACTGTAATGTGTGCGCTTAACCAGATGTGCCACCACCTGGTTTTATTGTCTTATTTGATAGGACAGAGAGAAATTGAGGAAGGGGGGAAGGAAAGACACCCACAGCCCTGTCTCACCCTCCCAGCCCCCCACAGGTGGGGACAGGGGCCTTGAACATGGGTCCTTGTGCATGGTAATCTATGCAACCAGGTGTGCCCCACCTGGACATAAATAAACCGATTTTTAAAAGTGCTTGTGGTATTTACTGAAAAGGCGGTGCCACCAAGGGGCATAGTTTTCATTGGTGTCACCCTGCTCGTGCTCAGGTAACTTTCGATCGACACTGTTTTGCTTAGAGTCCAAGTTTCCATAAATCAAGACACCAGTTCAAAATCTAAGCTGTGGGCTTATAGCCTTGCCTCATGGTGTCATGATGGTTGCCACAGCGCTGGACATCTCATGTACTTCATGTGCCTACTAGAAACATTAGGTGAGAATTTCCTGTAATAATAAGGCCTGATCACATGTGCTCCTGGCCCTCACGGTTTTTCTTTATTATTATTGTTATTATTATTATTATTTTGCAGTGACTGGACTGTTTATTCTCACTTGTATAACTGGATAGACATCGGGCATTTAATTTTTTGTTTCTATCTGATTCACAGCTGTTCTTCACTTTCTCTATCCTGCTTCCACCCTCACTGTTCTTCACAGGGCACAAGGATCTTCGGGCTGTGCAGCCTCAGCAAGTGCACATAGTAGGAGACGGCTGGAACTATCAAGCTCCTGACCCCCTTCACACCCAGTACACTCGGTCCTCCAGGCCTCCCCCCACCTACCCCAAGTCTTCACAATCCCAAAGCCTCTGTTTCTCCAACATAGGCCCACTGGGGGTGACCGTGGCTGGCGGCCTCCCAGGGTGCTGTCCCTGGCTCCAAGATGCCCTGGGCTCCTTGCCCGGGGACCCCTTGGCTGGTGCCACTGCCTCCAGGAAGCCTTCGTGCAGCCTGCCCTGAGCTTATAGTGAGCCAACTCACAGGGGCACGGTTGCCAGACGCTCCACTGGGAAGGTGAAGGAGACAGGGGTCCCTGAGGCCTTGGAGACAGGGGCAGGGGGCTGTTCCAGCCAGCGCTCCTGCTTGCTTCAGCTCCTGACGTTCTCAAGGCCCAGCTATGGATTCCGCTCTGAAGCCTGAAGGTCACATGTGTCCCCGAGGTCACAGATGGAAGGACAGAGCAGCCCGATTCCCTCCTAGGACCCTGACTGCCACCAATTAATGGTTAACTGCCTGTAACCTTGGGATTGCAAAACCCCATCATCCCTCCTCCATCCTGCTCCCTCCCATTTACTCCATCCAGATGTGCCAGGAACACCCCCTCCCTCTCTGGCCGAGGTCCAGGCAGCACAGTTCACTGTCCCTGGATGTGAGAACTCCGGAGGTGGGCCCACGCAGGTGCACCGAAGCCAGGGGGAATTAGTGCCTGGAACTCAGGACAACGTGCCCTTGGCTAACGTTTCCAGACCTACCACCTTTGAAGCGGAGAAGCAGAGGATAAAAAGCCTTTTTTTCACCTCTGGTTTATGGTGGTGCAGGGGACCAAACCTAGGACTTTGGAGCCTCAGGCATGACAGTCTCTTTGCATAACCATTATGCTATCTACCCCCACCCCATAAAATGCTTTTTCTAGGAAGCCCAAGTATGTTGCTATGACAACAGGAAAAGTGATGCTAAGAGGCTGGCTGCCCCCCACACACACACCCAGCACCCAGCCGGCACCAGGTCCCAGGCCTCCCCACCTCAGCTCTCACCCTGCTCCATCCCCCCACTGTCAGACCACCCCTGCCCTGCCCACATGGTCCCCATGGCTTCCTACTACTCTCAGAGCAAGACCCAAAGCCCCCATAGTGACCTGTAGCCAAGCCGGTCACCTCACCCCTGACCACTCGTCTGCTCCCTCTGCCCCCAGGCCCTGTCCAGCAACCAGATGTGCTCACAGCTGGTGCTCTGTGCTGTGGGGACCAAGTTCATTAACAGGTGCCAAGGAGTCTGGGAGGTGGCTCAGGGGCAAAGCGTAAGGTCCCCCAGTTAGAAATCAAAACACGCTGGACATCCTACATGGTGTGGCAGTGTTCTGGTCTCCCTCTCCCTCTCTCTCTCTCTCTCTCAATGAAAAGAGAGAAAAGAGAGTCATGAAGGAAGTGGGAAAGGGGGCAACTTACTCACAAATGACACAGATACACAGAGGGACCAGCGTCAGTGACACAAACACTCACACACCTCTGGCAGGAGAGCTGATGGTGCAACCACTTGCAAATACTGTTGGGTAACAGCTACCAAAACTGAACATGTACTGTGCACCCCACAGCCCAGTTACCGCAGTCCTAGCTCTTAGCCAACAGAAGTGAAAACACACATACACACTTACACACATACACACACACACAAACCAAGTGGCCCCAGACTGGAGACACACAGCTACTTGCCAGCACACACACCTTAGGGGCACACTCGACGCTTGGCAGTGGTGACACATTCTGAGAAACGTATCAGGGGGCGGGTGGCTGTGCACCTGGCCCATCGAACATGTTACAATGTGCAAAGGACTGGGGTTCGAGCCCCCCGGTCCCCACCTGCATAGTGAAAGCTTTGCAGTAGTGAAGCAAAGCTACAGGTGTCTCTCTGCCCCTCTCTCTCTCTCTTTCTGTACCTCCCCCTTCCTCTCATTTTCTGGCTGTCTCTATCCAATAAATATAAAAAGATATTTTTAAAAAGAGAGAGAGGAACATATCAAATATCACAGAGTGTGATCACACACACACCTAAGCCATCGGGCACTGCGGCTGCTTCCACTCTGGCCAGTGTGAATAATGCAGCTATGAACACAGAGGTGCACACGCTCCTCAGATGGTGTTTGCTTGTCCTGCCTCGGAGTGGTATATTGCTAGATCATAAAGAATTTCCATGTTTATGTGTTTAAAGATTCTTACGCTGCCTTCCAAAGGGGCAGCCCCAGTTTGCACTCCCATCAGTGGAGCAGTCTCTGTTTCTCCTCAACCTCACCAACATTTGTCATTTCCATTTTTTTAATATTCTTTTTTTTCCCCTTTTGTTGGCCTTGTTTTAATTGTTGTTGTTATTGATGCCATCATTGTTGGATAGGACAGAGAGAAACAGAGAGAGGAGGGGAAGATAGAGAGTGGGAGAGAAAGACAGACATCTGCAGACCTGCTTCACCGCTTGAGAAGCGATTCCCCTGCAGGTGGCAAGCCGGGGACTTGAACCAGGATCCTCAGCCGGTCCTTGCGCTTAGCGCCACGTGCGCTTAACCCGCTGCACTGCCACCCGACCCCCATTTCCAATCTTTTTGAATGAAGGCCATTCTCAGCAGTGTGAGTAGGATATATATATTCCAGGAGGCCATTTTTACCCATTTTGTTGTTATTATTATTGTTACTACTGCTATTGTTGTTCTATAGGATAGACAGAAATCGAGAGAGGAGGGGAAGACAGAGGAGGAGAAAGACAGATAAGACACCCGCAGACCTGCTTCATCGCTTATGAAGCAACTCCCCCCACTCCACAGGTGGGGAGCTGGGGGCTTGAACGAGAATCCTTATGCAGGTCCCTGTGCTTCGCACCATGTGCACTTAACCCACTGCGCTATGGCCCAGAGTCAGAGATTTCTTACTGTGATTTTAATTTGTACTTCTCCGATAAGTGGAGCATTTCTTCATATGTCCCTGAGGCATCTGGATGTCTTCTTTAGAGGAATGTCTTCTGGCGGGGGAGACAGCATAAGAGTTATGCAAAACGATTTTCATGCCTGAAGCTCTCAAGTCCCAGATTCAGTCTTTCACACCACCATAAGCCAGAACTGAGCAGTGCTCTGAGAAAGGGGGGGAGGTAGGGAACGTCTATTCAGGTCTTTCACCCACATTTTACTGGGGTGTTTTGTTGTTGCTGATCTGTTTGATTTCTTTATAAATTTTCAATATCAACACCTTGTCAGATGAGTGATGCGTCAATATCTTCTCTCAGTTGCTTGGAGGCCATTTTTATCCTGGAGGAAGCTCCTTTCACAGCTGTAAAAAATTTGTGACCTGATATAATCCCCTTACTCTCTTTCTTTTTTCTTTTTTTCCTCCAGGGTTATCGCTAGGGCTCAGAGCCTGCACTATGAATCCACTGCTCCCAGTGGCCATTTTTTCCTTTTTTTTTTTTTTTTCTATTGGTTAAGACAGAGAGAATCTGATGGGGGGGAGGGGGAGATAGAGAGGGAGAGAGATAGAGAGACATCTGCAGATCTGCTCTTCACTACTTGAAGGTAGGGAGTGGGGGCTCGAACCAGGATCCTTGCACTTCATACTATGTGTGCTTAACCCAGAACATCACTGCCCAGCACCCCTCCCCCTTATTCTTTCAGTGGTCTCCCATGCCCGTGGGGCTGAGTCTCCAAATATATCTTTGATGTTAAGGTCCTGTAGTGTCTCTCCCATGTTTTCTTACCAATATTTTCCCCTATGTTTTGTTCTGTTTCTGTTCTAATATCCAGGTCCTTGATCCATTTTGAGCTGGATTGGGTGCACGGTGTTAAAGAAGACATCCAGATGCCTCAGAGACATATGAAGAAATGCTCCACTTATCGGAGAAGTACAAATTAAAATCACAGTAAGAAATCTCTGACTCTGGGCCATAGCGCAGTGGGTTAAGTGCACATGGTGCGAAGCACAAAGACCTGCATAAGGATTCTCGTTCAAGCCCCCAGCTCCCCACCTGTGGAGTGGGGGGAGTCACTTCATAAACGATGAAGCAGGTCTGCGGGTATCTATCTGTCTTATCCCTCTGTGTCTTCCCCTCCTCTCTCGATTTCTGTCTATCCTATCGAACAACAACAACATTCTTCTCCATGTGTCTCTGTCCAGTTTTTCTGACTCTTTATTGAAGAGGCCTTCTTTTCCCCCACTAAATGGTTTAGGCCATTTTGTTGTATATTAGGTCGTTGCGGGGGGGGGGGGGGGGCTATTTCTAGGCTCTCGATCCTGTTCCACTGGTCTGAGTGCCTGTTTTTGTTCCAGTTCTACCCCTTCTGCTCCCTGTTGTTTTGTAGTATACTTTGAAGTCAAGGAGCATGTTACTTATATTGTTCTTCTCCCTCCCTCCTCCCTCGCTCTCACTCTCTGTCTCTCATTGCCAACAGGTTATTGCTGGGGCTCAGTGCTGACACTATGAATCTACCACTCCTGGCGGCTATTTTTCTTTTTCTTTCTTTTCCCCTTTCTTTCTTTCTTTCTTTCTTTCTTTCATCCATTCTCTATCTTTTTCTTTTATAAAACAGATAGAAGTTGAGAGGGGAGGGAGAGAGAGAAAAAGAGAGAGAGAAAAAGACACCTGCAGACCTGCTTCACTACTCATGAAGCGTCCTCTCCGCAGACGGGGAGAGGGGCTTGAACCCGGCTCCCTGAGGATAGTAATATGTGCACTTAACTGGCTGCACCACCAGAACTCCCACCGTTTGCACCCTAGAAAGGATTTTGGTCTGCACTCCCAGAAGAGGAGAAATGTTCGGGGAAGATGATGAGAAGAAGTTTCTGAAACCTACTCCATCAGGACCCCCTGAGAGAAGAGGGAAAAGGAAAAGATATTTGGAAGTAGTAGTAGCTATAGCTATGACTTAAAATGAAAGAGAAGGCAGGACCATAGGGAAAAAATGAATAGGTGGTCCGGGAGGTGGCGCAGTGGTAAAGCTTTGGACTCTCAAGCATGAGGTCCCGAGTTTGATCCCCGGCAGCACATGTGCCAGAGTGATGTCTGGTTCTTTCTCTCTCCTCCTATCTTTCTCATAAATAAATAAATTCTTTAAAAAAAAAAAAAGAAGAAGAAAATGAATAGGTAGGTAGATAGATAGTTACAGTCAATCCATATCTGTGATCTTGGGAGAACCACTGCAGTTTCTTTCTTTCTCCCTTTCTTTCTTCCTTCCTTTCTTCAGCTTTTATTTATTAATTAATGAGAAATATAGGAGGAGAGAGAAAGAACCAGACATCACTCTGATACATGTGCTGCTGGGGATTGAACCCAGGACCTCATGCTTGAGAGTCCGATGCTTTATCCATTGCGCTACTCACTGCAGTTTCCAGTGGAGAGAGTGAGGACACAGGACTCTGGTGGTGGGAACAGTGTGGAATCATACCCCTGTTATCTCATAATTTTTAATTTATTTATTTATTAATGAGAAAGATAAGAGGAGAGAGAGAAAGAACTAGACATCTTTGTGGTACATGTGCTGCCGGGGATCGAACACAGGACCTCATGTTTGAGAGTTCAATGCTTTATCCACTGTGCCACCTCCCGGACCACTCATAATTTTTTAAGTCACTGAAAGAAAAAACTGAAAAATGAGGAGAAAGGAGGGAGTGGAGAGTCCAGCACTTGATCCACTGTACCATCTCCTGGGCTGAAAGGAGGGAGTGGAGAGAGCCTTGGGGTCTTGGTCCATGATGATGAAAAGGCCCTGAGTTGGGGATGACAGTGTTCGGACACCTACCAGGAGACGAGAAATTACACCAATGTGTCAATACCTGTACTGTAAATAATTACAACCCACAATATTAACTAATTAAAGAAATCATGAAAATGTAAAATAAATAAATGATGAAGATCTAAGGACTCCCCTCCCCCCTAACCCACCGTCCATGGAAGGAAGTCTCAAACCACAGTTGGACTCTGTTCCAGCCCTGCCAAGGACTTGGGTGTTTGTGACCATGCCCAGCCTCAACACGCTTATCTTTCTGGGAGCCCAGGGACCGTGGGGAGTCAGGGCCATCAATTCTGTGGAGAACTGCGGTGTGCCCAAGGACAGAGCCCCAGCTCCCTGCACGCCTGGCCATCTGGCACAGTCCCCGGCCCTCAGGGTGCACACTCCGGGGAAGTAGGCTCAGGAAGATGAGGTGCCAGCCCAGGTCTGCTGGAGGGATAACTGCAGGGTACATGACAGCTCCCTCCATCCCTGAGGCCAGGCAGCCCAGACAGGCGGCACACGCCTGTGGAAAGTGAGTTTCACCCACCACAGGCGGGGGCTGAGCTTTCAGAACAAGCGAGTCAGCAGCAGCCATCTGAGGGCACAGGGCCACAGCCAGCTCAGCATCCCCCAGCCGCCCACCCACCTCCCACTCCCACCACAGGCCTGGGGCCACGGGTGGGAGTTACAGATGGGTAATCTGAGGCTTGGGGGAGTCGAGCGCCATGCCCCACAGCCCCCACACTGGCAGGCATGGTCCCTGGAGTCACAAGTGCCCCAGAGTCACTCGGGGGCAGAGGTAGCTCACTGGGTAGAGTGCACGCTTTACTCTGTGCCAGGACCCAGGCCCAAGTCTGTGGCAGAACCTGCGAGCACCACACAAAGAGGGAAGCTCCATGTGTGGCGGAGCAGTGCTGTGGTGTCTCTCCTCCCTCGCACTCATCTGGGCAGAGAAATACCGTAAACAGGAAGATACGGTAAACAGGGAACTATAGTGCTGTCCTTCTTTCTGTCCTGGGCTTCACCCCCACCCCACCCCACAAGTCACAGGTGAGGCAGGGCCAGGGAAGGTGAGTTCAGGGGGGTGAGGAGGCTGCTGGGGCCAGGCCCCCCGGAATGGGAAAAGCATGTGGAGGGTGTGCCCTCTCTCAGCCCCACCACACACAGGCCTATTCCCGAAGGAGCCGGTCACCAGAGGCACCTCCCCAGGAAAGCCTGGGGTGGGGGCCACAGATTCCATGCTCCCCACTGTCCTGCAGCCCCCCCCCACACACACACACATACACACACACACACCATCCTGCTGTAGACAGGATTCATCCTGTGCAGCTATCCTCCTGGATAATCGATGACCTCTGACCTCTCTCTGAGGTACCTCAGGAGGTGACAGGACCCTCACCTCCTCTGACATCACCTCTCCTGGTATGTGACCTCAGTCACGGAGGGCTGGAAAGTTTCAGCTAAGCCAAGCATGAGATCTGGGGGGCCAGTCCCAGCTTGCTGTCTGACCCACCCTAACAAGCCCCCAAATCCTGCATGTCAGGTTCCCCAGACACACCCCCACTTTCAAAAAGAGGCCCTAGATCACAGTTCAGAAAGGCAAATGAAAACAAACACAGCTGGCCAAAACCACTGCAACCAGGAACTTTCTAGAAGGCATGAATGGCATCAGAAGTTGGCATCATAGTTGGGGTGCAAGGGGGCAGGGCAGACAGCGGCCCTTCTGGGAGACACACTCCAGGGGGCTGTCTCCTTAATGCCTGCCCATCAATTAGCAAGCCCACCCCCAGCACCACCCCAAGAAACTCTCAGGAACCACAAGGTGGAAGGCTCTGGAATGTCTGCCAACTGTAGAGGCCGGAGTGGATGAAAACAGATACTCAGCACATAAAAGGAATAAAGAAAATGTGACAAATGTGACCTCAGCAGGCAGGCAGGGCGTGCGCGCATGAGGCCCTGCACCAAGGTCCCTACTGACGTTCTCTCCCTCTCCCTCCCCCCCCAACATCTGATAAAATAAACTCATACATCTTTAAAAAATAAAGTGGTCCGGGAGGTGGCGCAGTGGATAAAGCATTGGGCTCTCAAGCACAAGGTCCTGAGTTCACTCCCCAGCATCGCATGTGCTAGGATAGGACAGTTATGTTCTGCTTCTCTTTTTCAGAAATAAATAAATCTTGAGAGAGAGAGAGAAAGAGAGAGAGAGAGAGAGAAAGAGACTGAATCAGAGAAGGGACACAGAGTCCAAGCCCTTCCCCTCCTCCCCCAGATCTCAGCTAAAAAACTTCCTCCTCCCTGGGGGACCCCACCTTGTCAACACACCCAGACGTGAAATCCTGAAAAGACTCATGGGGGAGGTCCCAGCTCAGAAAGAAAAAAAGATCAGTGCCCTGTAATGTGGTCTCTCACTTCAATGACCTATTAAATCAAAAGCTACGGCTGGGCTGTGGCCAGGGAGACGGAGCACAGGATTTGCCTGCTGGAGTCCCGGAGTCCTGAGTTCAATCCCCAGGGCCATATATGCCAGAGCAGGTGGTATGTAAGTAAATAAATATTTTTGTCTTTTGTTCAAAGCTAATGGTGATCCAGGAGGTGGCACACTGAATAAAGTGTTGGGTTTTTAAGCATGAGGTTCTAAGTTTGATCCCACATGAGTGATGCCTGGTTCTTTCTCTTTCTTCTCCTATCCCTCCATTAATAAATAGATTAAGAAAATCTTTTTAAAAAAATGGGGGCTGGGTGGTGGCGCACCTGGTTGAGTGTACATGTTACAGTACGCAAGGACCCAGGTTCGAGTCCCTGGTCCCCACCTGCAGGAGGAAGGCTTCATGAGTAGTGAAGCAGGGCTGCAGGTGTCTCTCTATATCACCACCCTTCCCTCTCAATTTGTGGTTGTGTCTATGCAATAAATAAATAAAGATTAAAAAAAAATTTTTTAAATGGGGGTTGAGCGGTAGTGCAGTGGGTTAGGCACACATGGCGCAAAGCGCAAGGACCTGTGCAAGGATCCCGGTTCGAGCCCCTGGCTCCCCACCTGCAGGGCAGTCGCTTCACAAGCAGTGAAGCAGGTCTGCAGATGTCTATCTTTCCCCCTCTGCCTAGCCCTCCTCTCCTCTCTCAATTTCTCTCTGTCCTATCCAACAACAGCAGCAACAATAATAATAACAGCAACAAAATGGAAAAAAAGATGGCTGCCAGGAGCACTGGGTTTGTAGTGCAGGCACTGAGCCCCAGCGACAACCCTGGAGGACGGAAAAAAAAAAAAAAGCATGATTGGTGAAATAACACATTTGGAGAGTGTGCCTCTTTGCCATGTGCACGACCCAGGTTCAAACCCAACCCCCATCACACTGAAGGAAGTTTTGGTGCTGTGGTCTCTTTATCTCTCTCTCTCTCTCTCTCTCTCTCTCTCTCTCTTTCTTTCTCTCTTTCCTTCTTCTTTTTCTTTTCTTCCCCCAGACCACTGCTCAGCTCTGGCTTATGGTGGTGCTGGGGACTGAACCTGGAAATTTGGAGCCTCAGGCATGGGAGTCATTTTGCATAACCATTATGCTATTTCCCACTGCTCCTTTCTCTTTTTCTATTTAAAAAAAAAAAATCTTAAAAAAAAAAGTCAGCGGGAGTCGGGCTGTAGCGCAGCGGGTTAAGCGCAGGTGGCGCAAAGCACAAGGACCGGCATAAGGATCCCGGTTCGAACCCCGGCTCCCCACCTGCAGGGGAGTGGCTTCACAGGCGGTGAAGCAGGTCTGCGGGTGTCTTTCTCTCCTCCTCTCTGCCTTCCCCTCCTCTCTCCATTTCTCTCTGTCCTATCCAACAATGACAACAACAATAATAACTACAACAATAAAACAACAATGGCAACAAAAGGGAATAAATAAAGAAAATAAATATTAAAAAAAAAAAAAAAAAGTCAGCTAATGATAGAAGTGAAAGTTGGTGTAGCCATGTTACACTGTAACATGTAGCCTCAACCAGCAAGTTCCAGAAGTTGCTACCATCCCATCCTGACCTGACCTCCCTGGACAGATGACCTCGCCAGTGTGTCCCAGCCTCGCCTCTCCAGAGCTCTACCACACTAGAGGAAGACAGAAACAGACTCGGGGTATGGATCGACCTGCCAACATCCATATCCAGCAGAAACAATTACAGAAGCCAGAACTCTTTCTTTTTTTTTTTTTTTTTTATTTTTTTATTTTTTTTTTTTAAAATATGGAACGCTTCACGAATTTTGCGTATCATCCTTGCGCAGGGGCCATGCTAATCTTCTCTGTATCGTTCCAATTTTAGTATATGTGCTACCGAAGCGAGCACGCCAGAACTCTTTCATCCTGGACCCCAAAAAGAATTTTTGTCCATACTTGTAGAGGAGGAAATGTTAAGGGGAAAATGACCAGAGGACTCTGAACCCCAGTTCCACTGGGACCTGGAACTTTTGTGACAAGGAACCTTTGTTGTTGTTTTTTTAACATTTATTTTATTTATTTATTCCCTTTCATTGCCCTTGTTGTTTTATTGTTGTAGTTATTATTGTTGTTGTTGATGTCATTGTTGTTGGATAGGACAGAGAGAAATAGAGAGAGGAGGAGAAGACAGAGAGGAAGAGAGAAAGATAGACACTTGCAGACCTGCTTCACCACTTGTGAAGAGACTCCCCTGCAGGTGGGGAGCCGGGGGCTTGAACCGGGATCCTTATGCCAGTCCTTGCACTTTGAGCCACCTGCGCTTAACCCGCAGTACTACCGCCCGACTCCCAGGAACCTTTGTTTTTGCACCATCGCTGAGAGGGAGGAGATTCTGGAAAACATCTAAGGAAGTCAGGTGCCGTTTCACTTATGTGAGAGGGAAGGGGAAAAAGGAAGGACAACTATGGGAGGATATTCTCAAAAGTGGAATTTAGAGAAGTGAAACTTGTGAATTTGAAAGCGGGAAAATATATATAAATAGTCAACCTATAACTATGATCTTAAGAGGGACTTTGGGGGAAGACCAGAGAACTCTAGTGGTAGAAGTGGTGTAGAGTTATACCCCTATGATTTTATAATCTTGTGAATCACTATTAAATCACCAATAAATATACATGACAAACAGGAAGGTAAAGGACAGGAGTAAAAGCTGGTGTAACCATGTTGGGAAAGTTCAGCTCATCCTGGCAAAGAAAAAAGCACGAGCAGAACACCACCCTTCCCCGCCACCCCACTCCGCCCAACCTCCACCCCAGCACTGGGTCCAAGGAGCCCCAATAGGTATGTGACAACAGACCAAAGAAGTCCTATTAAAAATGCTGACTTTGTCATTTTCAGCCCATCTTGGATGGAGCTTGAAGAAATCATGTTAATTGAAATAAGTCAGAAACAGAAGGATGAATATGGGATGATCTCACTCTCAGGCAGAAGTTGAAAAACAAGATCAGAAGAGAAAACACAAGTAGAACCTGAACTGGAGTTGGAGTATTGCACCAAAGTAAAAGACTCTGGGGTATGCGTGTGGGGAGGAGAGAATACAGGTCCAAAAAGGATGCCAGAGGACCTAGTGGGGGTTGTATTGTTATATGGAAAACTGAGAAATGTTATGCATGTACAAACTATTGTATTTACTGTCAACTGTAAAAAAAAAAAAAAAAATTAATAAAATCTGTATTTTGAAGAAAAAAAAAAAAGATGAAGAATAATTCCTAACCCAGACCTCAAAACACTCACAGCCATCATGTGGAGCGCTGTATGATGGAATACTACACAGTCCTGAAAATGGGTGTGGTGTACCATGGCATGTAGGTACCACAGAGGCATGGTAGGAAAGAAGAGCAGCTGGGAGGCAGGGGGTGGCACAGCAGGTTAAGGACCGGCAGAAGGATCCTGGTTCGAGCCCCCCAGCTCCCCACCTGCAGGGGAGTCGCTTCACAGGCGGTGAAGCAGGTCTGCAGGTGTCTGTCTTTCTCTCCCCCTCTCTGTCTTCCCCTCCTCTCTCCATTTCTCTCTGTCCTATCCAACAAAGACGACATCAATAATAACAACAACAATAAAAAACAAGGGCAACAAAAGGGAAAATAAATAATTTTAAAAAGGAGAAGAAAATCAGCAAGACACAAAGTGCTTGTCTCAGTCCCCCCAGGCTGCTACAGTGCCCATCAACCCCTGGCAACGCTTCCTCACTGTCTAGGAGGCCACAAGTTCAAGACCAAGCTACCAGCACAGTTCAGAGAGACAGGAGAATTTCCTGATGTGTCTGCAAAGCCACTAATGCCATGCGTAAGGGCCCCCACCCCCAGGCCCCACCTCCTAAGCATCTCCTTAGCCATGAGTTTTTCTTCTTTCTCTCCAGCACACTGCTCAGCCGGTGCTGGGAATTGAACCTGGAACCTCAGAGCCTCAGGCATGAGATTCTTGTGTGAGAGACCTGTGCTGTCTCTCCGTCCCTTAGGTTTTCGGCATAGGAACTGGGGCGGGGGCACCCACATGCAGATCACAGCCCTGTCCCCCTCCACCTCGTCCCCAGACTCCTCAAAAGTCTCTGAATCAGGTGTGGGGCACCCCTGGCTATGAGTTCAGGAAACTCCGTGCTCCAAAGCAAAAGACTCTGGGGGAGAGGAAGGGACAGGATGGAGGGACACTGGGGTCCTGTCGTGTCTCCTAGACACCAATCAAGGGGAGATGAGAGGCTGTGCCTCTGTGTTAAAGACTAGACTGGAAACCACTAACCGCCCCCCTCCCCCAATAAAAAGTTTAAAAAGCCACGATGGGAAGAGCGAGGCAGAAAAAGAAGAAGAAACAGAAAAGATACCAGGGGCCAGGTGGTGGCGCACCTGGTTGAGTGCATATGTTACAATGCACAAGGACCCAGGTTCGATCCCCTGGTTCCCACCTGCAGAGGGAAACCTTCACAAGTGGTAAAACAGGGCTGGCTGCAGGTGTCTCTGTCTCTCTCCCTCCCTATCACCCCCTTCCCTCTCGATTTCTACCTGTTTCTATCCAATAAATAAATAAGGATAATTTTAAAAGAAAACTTTAAAAAAAAAAAAAAGATACCAAAGGGACGGATAAGGAGGCGGACCCAGGAAGTAACTGGCAAAAAAAACCCAAACCCCAGGTTCTAGACCAATCCCTCCTGGCATGCTCCCAGGGCTGCCAGAGGTGGGAGCCCTGGACCCAGGGGCATGCCTGTTGGTGTCTGGATGACCCCCGGCCCTCTCCCCTCATTGACCCCCCCACCACCCGAAAAGCTGGCTTGCAGGGGTGGGGGAGACGGTACTCTGCCTTCCAGCCCCCTCCCTCTTCCCTGCTCTCCTTCCCTGGGCCTCAGGGAAGCAATTTCCCTGCTCCCTGCCCACTAAGTGGGTTCACACCCAAATTCACCTCCTTATCAAACAGTCAACCCCGCCACACCTGGGCCTCGCCCCCCTACCTGCTGGTCAGCGTCCCAGCGCTGCTCCCCGGGCCACTGACAAGCCTGCCGGTAGGTCCCTGCTCTCCTGGAAGCTTCTAGAAGCATTGAGATGCCAAGACACTGCTTCCCCACAGCTGGTTTCCAAGGGCCACAGCAGTGAAGAGGCAGTGGGGACACGGGCAGGCGGGGGGCCCGGCTCTCTGTGACTCGCACCACGACTCTGCTTCTGAAGCTGAGGGGGTCTGAGCACAGGATGGGGGTGGGGAGCTCACCCCCAGAGCACACACTTGGCCGTGACCCCAGCTTTGAGCCCACGGCCACCACACAAGGGCACCATGCAGAAGGCTTCTTGAGCAGTAGGGCACAGCTGTGGTGTGTCTGTCTCTCTCTCTCTTTTTTTTTTTATTGCCAACAAGGTTATCTCTGCGGTTCAATACCTACACAATGAATCTACTGCTCCCAGTGGCATTTTTCTCTTTCTTTTCTTTCATTTGCTTCTTTTCCCCTTTTATTGCCCTTGTTTTTATTGTTGTAGTTATTTTTGTTATTGATGTCATTTTTTTTTAATAGGACAGAGAGAAATGGAGGAGGGGAAGACAGAGAAGGGGAGAGAAAGATAAGACACCTGCAGACCTGCTTTGCCCCTACAGGTGGGGAGCCGGGGGCTCGAACTGGGATCCTTACGCTGGTCCTAGCACTTCGCACCACGTGCGCTTAAACTGCTGCGCTACCACCAACCCTCCCCACCCTTTTTTTTTTTTTTTTTTTTTTGCCTCCAGTCACTAAGGCTCAGTACTGGCACTACAAACACACCGCTCCTGGTGGTCATTTTTTTTTCTTTTTTTTCCCCTATTTTATTCGATAGGACAGAGAGAAATTGAAAAGCGAGGGAGAGATAGAGAGGGAGAAGGAAAGGATAAGGGGAGACAGCATACTGGTTCTGCAAAGAGACTTTCATGCCTGAGGCTCTGAAGTCCCAGGTTCAATCCCCGAACCACCATAAGCCAGAACTGAGCAGTGCTCTGGTTTAAAAAAAAAAAAAAAAAAAAAGATATCTTTTTTGTTTTTCCTCCAGGGTTATTGCTGGGCTCGGTGCCTGCACCATGAACCCACCGCTCCTGGAGGCCATTTTTCCCCCTTTTTGTTGCCCTAGTTGTTGCAGCCTCGTTGGGGTTATTATTGCCATTGTTGACGTTGCTTTGTTGTTGGATAGGACAGAGAGAAATGGAGAGAGGAGGGGAAGACAGAGAGAGAGGGGGAGAGAAAGATAGACACCTGCAGACCTGCTTCACCGCCTGTGAAGCGACTCCCCTGCAGGTGGGGAGCCGGGGGCTCGAACCGGGATCCTTATGCCGGTCCCTGCGCATTGCGCCACGTGCACTTAACCCACTGCGCCACCGCCCGACCCCCAAAAGATATCTTAGGAGAGGGAGAAGGAGACACCTGCAGACCTGCTTCACCACTTGTGAAGCTTCGATGCTGCAGGTGGGGAGCATAGGCTCAAAACCAAGTCCTTGCTCATAGTACTCTGTGCGCCTCAGGGATGGGGGAGGCTGGAAATCGTGGCCCTTCTCCCAGAGCCTGCTTCCTGCCCTCCTGGCTTGCTCTGTACTGGAAGGTGTTGGGGATGAGATGCTGGGTGGCTGCTGGAACCTTAGCCCACCCTCACTCTGCCTCCCCTGCCAGCACTCAGGATCCTGCAGACACCCCAGGACAGATCATCTGGCCTCTTGGCCAGCAGCTGGGATTCTGTGGTTCTACCCAGCTGAGTGCTGCCCTGGGTAGAAATCTCGGGTAGTTTTGACAGACTGGCGTCTCGAGACTTCCTCCTATGGCCTGACCCCAGACAGCTGCACCTGACTGGACTTTCTGCCCAGTCTTCTCACATGGGCAGAGCACACGTGTTACCAAGCCCCAGGTGGCTGTCTCTTTACCTCTTTCTCCCTCTCCCCCTCAATTTCTCTCTGTCCTATCCAATAGAATAAAGAAAAAAGATTATTTGGGGGTGGGGGTATAGCATAATGGTTATGCAAAGAGATTCTCATGCCTGAGGCTCTCAAGTCCCAGGTTCAATCCCCCACACCACCATAAGCCAGAGCAGAGCAGTGCTCTGGTTAAAAAAAACATTTGGGAGTCAGGAGGTAGCGCAGCGGTTTAAGCACACATGGCATGAAGCGCAAGGACCGGCGTAAGGATCCCAGTTCGAGTCCCCAGCTCCCCACCTGCAGGGGAATCACTTCACAGGTGGTAAAACAGGTCTGCAGGTGTCTTTTTCTCCCCCTCTGTCTTCCCCTTCTCTCTCCACTTCTCTCTGTCCTATCCAATGACGACGACATCAATAACAACAACTATAACTACAACAATTTAAAAAAGGGCAAAAAAAATAAATAATAAAAATGACAAGGGCAAAAGGGAATAAATGAATATTTTAAAAAAGAAGAAGAAGAAAGATATTTATGAATGACAGAGAACCAAAGCAACACACTGGCACACACAATGCTGGGGTTTGAACACAGGACCTCATGCTTGAGAGTCCAGTGCTCTACCCATTGCACCACCTCCAGGGCCCCAGGAGTTAAAATTACCCTTATAGAACCCCCCCTACCTAGTCAGATTTGGGGGGAGAGCAGGAGAAGGACCCAGTGTTGACTGACCCAGGTCCTCACACATGTGATGTGTGCCCTCAACCAGGTGCACCACCACCCAGCCCCCCGCCTTGTGCCTTTTCAGTCTTGTCTCTCTCTTCCCTCCAGCTTCCACTTTCCCCTAAGCCTTTCCTACCACTGTCTCTGGGGAGCAGCAGGGAGGGGAGCTTTGGCCAACACCCGCTTTGGGTTTTATTAAATTTTCCTTGTGAACGCACACTTTCAGCCCAAGGCTCCCCACACAAAAGTCTCCTTGTGTGTATCGAATGGGAGCAGAACTCTCCTAGTCTCTCTGGGGTGTGGCTGGACTCTTTCCCTCTGGGGGGTTGGAACCCCACTCAGGCAGGATGTGTGTGTGTGGGGGGGGGGCTTCACTAGCAGTAAAGCAGGTCTGCAGCTGTCTGTCTTTCTCTGTCTGTATCTATCTATCTCTATCTCCCCTCCCCTCAGCCTCTCTCTGTCCTAGCAAATCAAAAAAGGAAACACTCAGGTTCTCACTTGCTCTCCCAAGGGTGCCCACGCTGTGAGGTCAGGTCCCGGACCATACAGGCGGCGGTGTACTCTCAGGGACAAGAGAAGCAGTCACAGACAGAGATCTCCATCTCTGAGCTGTCTTACAGGAGGTGGTACAGATGATAAAATATTGGACTCTCAAGCATGACGTCCTAAGTTCAATACCTAGAAGCTCATGTGCCAGAGTGATGTCTGGTTCCTTCTCTCTTCTCTTATCTTTCCAATGAATGAATGAAATTTTTAAAAAAAAGAGAAGAGAGGGCCAGGTGGTAGCACAGTGGGTTAAGCACACATGCCACAAAGTGCAAGGACCAGTGTAAGGATCCTGGTTCCAGCCCCCAGCTCCCCATCTGCAGGGGGGAGCACTTCATAGGTGGTGAAGCAGGTATCTATCTTTCTCTCCCCCTTCTCTCCACTCTGTCCTATCCAACAACAACAGCAGCAATAACAACAGTAACAGTAACAACAAGGGCAACAAAAAAAGGGGGGGAAATGGCCTCCAGGAGCAGTGGATTCGTAGTGCTGGCATAGAGCCCCAGCAATAACCCTGGAGGCAAAAACAAAGAGAGAGAAGAAGAGGAGGAGGAAGAATGCACAGTGAATCGCAAACCCTCAACAGAATACATTGCACTACTGTGATCCCCCCCCAAAAAAAAAAAAAAAAAAACAAGAGCTTTCACCCTCAAAAACTTGGGCTAGGAGGCGAGCAGGTGGGACACACTAGCCATTGTCTTGTTCGTCTGAGATGAAAGCACCACACCAGGAAAGCTGGGACCTTCCCCAGGGACGACCAGCCAGAGCCTCCCAGCAACCCCGGGAAGATTCTCTTTCAGGTCATTGCTGGAGCTTCACCACTTTGCAGACAGAGAAAGAGAAAGGTCGGAAGACAGATCACTTAATGGTTATGCAAAGAGACTCTCATGCCTGAGGCTCCAAAAAACCCAGGTTCAATCCCCTGCGCCATCATAAACCAGAGCTGAGCAGTAAGGAAGGAAGGGAGGAAGGATGGAAGGGAGGGGGGGAGAAAGGGAGGGAGGAAGGGAGGGAGGAAAGAAGGAAGAGAAAGGAGGGAAAAGACAGAGATGGAGAGGGGGAGAGACACCACAACACCAAAGCTCCTTCCCCCAGAGTGGTAAGAGCCGGACTCAAACCTGGGTCTCAGACACAGAAAAGCAGGCACTCTCCTGGGTGAGGTCTCCTGCCAGCCTAGGGCTGGAAAGACTGAAATGAGGGCTTAGGAAAAGTGAGGCAGAGGAGGTGGCACAGTGGATAAAGCATTGGACTCTCAAGCATGAGGTCGTGAGTTCAATCCCTGGCAGCACATGTCTGGTTCTCTCCTCCTATCATTCTCATGAATAAGCAAATAAAATCTTGGGGCTGGGTGGTGGTGCAGCTAGTTGAGTGCACATGTCACAGTGTGCAAGGGCCCAGGTTTAAGCCCCCGGTCCCCACCTGCAGGGGGAAAGCTTTGCGAGTGGTAAAGCAGGGCTGCAGGTGTCTCTCTGTCTCTCTCCCTCTCTATCACCCCCTTTCTTCTCAATCTCTGGCTGTTTCTATTCCATAAATAAAGATAATTAAAAATTTTAAATAATAAATAAAATCTTTAAAAACAAAAGAAAGGAGAGAAAAAAGAAAGGAAGGCACAGAAGTCAGGAGGTGGCACACCCAGTTGAGCACACACATTATCTACTACGTATAAAGGACCCAGGTTCAGGCCCCCACGCCCCACCTACAGGGGAGAAGCTTCAGGAGTAGTGAAGCAGGTCTGCATGTGTCTCCTCTTCTCTCTCCCTCTCTCCCTCCCCCTTCCGCTCTCAAGTTCCCTGTCTCTATTCAAAATAAATGATAGGGGGTCGAGCAGTAGTGCAGAGAATTAAGTGCACGTGGTGCAGAGCACAAAGACTGGCGTAAGGATCCTGGTTCGAGCCCCTGGCGCCCCACCTGCAGGGGTGAAGCAGGTCTGCAGGTGTCTATCTTTCTCTCCCCTTTTCTGTCTTCCTCTCCTCTCTCTATGTCTCTCTGTCCTATCCAACAACAAATGACATCAGTAACAACAAAAATAATAAGCACAACAAAAGGGGGGAAAAAATGGCCTCCAGGAGCACTGGATTCATGGTGCAGGCACTGAGCCCCAGCAATAACCCTAGAGGCAAATAAATAAATAAATGGGAAAAGGTGTTTTTTAAAAAGTAATTAAATAAAAGCAAAAAGCAAACTGAGACACGGAGAAATAAGTGAGTACAGAGCACAAAGGCTCTGTTTCAGTACCGTGGTGACAGACCCGCACACCCTTCTCACAACTGGTGTCAGCGATATAGCGCAGTGAGGACATCAGCCAAGGCTGTGACACTTGGCAACTGATCTCACTAGGTATCTATCACCCCTTGGCCAATGTCCCTGCCTGCCTGAGGTCTGACACAGGAGATACTGTTACTGATTCCACTGCACAGGGGAGGATCTAGGGCACAGAGAGGTCAAGCCACTTGTCAGAAGGCACCCAGCTATGGGGGACGGCAGAGCCAGGATCTGACCCTGGGATGTCTGGCTCCGAGGTCCTGGGCAGGGACTGGGAAAGAGCTAGTGAAAAGGAGGACTCACCATGAGATCTGGCAGTACCTCCTCATCACCACCCTCCTCCCTCAGTCCCACGCCTCTTGCCAGGTTGGAAGTGCTCCCACGAGCCCCCAGGGTGTCTCTGAGTGAGCAAAGACGCATTCTCAGAAACAGGGAGGCGCGGGGAACAGATCTTGCCCCCACATGCCTCCAAATCGTCCCAGCTCAGGAGGGTGTGGCCAGGGCCTAGGCAGGCTGGCAGGAGTCAGCTGGGGGCAGGTGCTGGCAGGTGAGCCAGGTAACGTCCCTGCTGGCTTGGGCAACTCCACACCACCTCCTCCTCATACCTGTGTGGCCCAGCCTCGACCCACACCGCCCCCACCTCTGGCTGAACCACGGCCACTGACCTCTGGCACACCCTAGCCTCACACCCCCTCCCAACCCCAGTGACAGGATGTGGGCTCAGGAGCACAGGAGGGACCCTAGGGACATTGTGCCCGAGAAGGATATTAGTTAACGGCACCTGCCCACCCCCACCTGGCCTCCACCCAGAGTCCCATTTCCCCTGCACCATGGCTATGATGTAAATCCGGGCTCCCTCAGGGTCTGGTTTCCCCCCCAAAGGAAAAATAAAAGATGGAACTGAACAAAACCTGAGTTCCTGATCTCACAATCAAAAGATGGATGAGAATTTCCCAACAGAAAAACAATCCACCAACAGACCAGAGAGGGAGCCAGGGCCAGCAAGAGTCACCAGGCACAAAAGTCAACTCCAAAGGGATCAGAGACTTGGATGTCCAATGAGAAGCCATCAAGTACACATTGGCAGGACACACCACGATATTTGTTTTGATATTTGTTTTGGAGATGTTTTTGGAAACTGGAGCCCAAGAGCAAGGTAAACAAAAGCAGAAATAAACCAATGGGGCCTAAGGAGACAGCATAGTGGCTTTGCCAAAAAAAGGTCATGCCTGAGACTCCAGAATCCTAGGTTCAACCCTCAGCCCCACTTTAAGCCACTGCTCAGCAGTGCTCTATTAGAAATAAGTAAGCAAGGGGAGTTGGGCAGTAGTGCAGCGGGTTAAGTGCACATGGCACGAAGTGCAAGGACCCGCGTAAGGATCCCGGTTCGAGCCCCCGGCTCCCCACCTGCAGGGGAGTCCCTTCACAAGTGGTGAAGCAAGTCTGCAGGTGTCTGTCTTTCTCTCCTTCTCGCTATCTTCCCCTCCTCCCTCCATTTCTCTCTGTCCTATCCAACAACGACAACATCAATAACAACAACAATAATAACTGCAACAACAATAAAAAACAAGGTCAACAAAGGGGAGATAAATAAATATTAAAAAAAAAAAAGCAGCAAAGGCTGGACAGTGACACAACAGGTTATGTGCACACATTACAGTGCACAAGGACTCAGGTTCAAGCCCCTGGTCCCCACCTACAGGGGAAGAAACATCATAAGCGGTGAAGCAGGGCTGCAGATGTCTCTCTATCTCTGTCCCTCACTATCTTCCCCTTCCCTCTCAATTATTCTGTCTCTATCTAATAAGTCAATTAATTAATTAATTAATCAATAAACCAATGAGACTGTCAAACTGAAAAGTTTTTTCACAGAAAAAGGAACCATCACCAAGACAAAAAGACCCTACTGAATGGGGCAAGTTCTTTTTTTTTTTTTAAACAGTATTTAAAAGTATTTCAACAGTATTGAAAGGGAAGGGGTGATAGAGAAGGAGAGAGAAAGAAAGACACCTGCAGCCTTATTTCACTACTCAAGAAGTGCTCCCTCCTTAGGTGGTGAGCGGGAGCTTGAACCTGGATCCTTGGGCGCTGGAGTATGTGCACTCAATCTGTTGCACCACTGCCTGGCCCTGAGTGGGACAAGATCTTTACATGCCATACATCAAAGAGCTAATCATCAAAATATATACAGAGCTTACAAAACTCATCAACAAAACAAACAAAAATGATTTTAAAATAGAAGAGGACATGAACAGAATCTTCACCAAAGAAGACATTCAGATGGCCAGCAGACATGAAAAACAAAGTCACTGAGTATCAGGGAAATATAAATCCAGGCAACTCTGGGATGTCACCTCACACCTGTGGTGATATCATACATTAAAAGGGGAAGGGGGGGGGAGTCGGGCTGTAGCACAGCAGGTTAAGTGCACATGGTGCTCAAAGCACAAGGACCAGCCTAAGGATCCAGGTTCGAGGCCCCGGCTCCCCACCTGCAGGGGAGTCGCTTCACAAGCAATGAAGCAGGTCTGCAGGTGTCTATCTTTCCTATCTTATCCTCTCTCCATTTATCTCTGTCCTATTCAACAAAAACAATAACTAAATAAATAACTGAATAAATAAATTAATTAATTAATTTTTTTGAAAAAAAGGGGAAGAGGGAACTGGGGTGAAAGTGTAACCAAGTATGCAAAAAGTATTCTTTTTTTCCTCCAGGGTTATTGCTGCACTATGAATCCACTGCTCCTGGCAGCCATCTTTTTTTTTATGTTAATTTATTTATTTTCCCTTTTGTTACCCTTGTCGTTATTGTTGCTGTAGTTACTATTGTTGTTGTTATTGATGTCATCGTCGTTAGATAGGACAGAGAGAAATGGACAGAGGAGGGGAAGACAGAGAGGGAGCGAGAGAGACACCTGCAGACCTGCTTCACTGCTTCATTGCTTGTGAAGCGACTCCCCTGCAGGTGGGGAGCCGGGGGCTCGAACCGGGATCCTTCTGCCAGTTCTTGCTCTTTGCGCCACCTGCGCTTAACCCACTGCACTACTGGCCAACTCCCGGCAGCCATCTTTTTTCTATTGTTGATTGTTATTGTTGTGGCTGCATAGGACAGAGAGAAACTACAAGAGGAGGGGAAGATGGAGAGAGGAAAAGACAGACAGACACCTGCAGGCCTGCTTCACCGCTTATGAAGCGACCCCCCTGCAGATGGGGAGCCAGGGGCTCGAACCGGGATCCTTACTCGGTCTGTCCATGTGCTTTGCACGCATGTGCACTTAGCCACCTGGCCCCCGCAAAAAGTTTTCTATGCCTGGGGAGAAAGGAATCTTTCTTCACTGTGAGAATGAAAATTGGAAAACAATCTGGAAATCCCTCAAAACATTAGACATGGACCTGCCATACCATATTACCATTGCTCTCACAGCGGCCAGTGTGTGTTTCTCTCTCTCCCCCTCCATCTCTTCCCCCCCCATTTCTGTCTGTAGCCAAAGAATATAAGAAATAATTTTTTTAAAAAAAAATAATAATAATAATAGACTGGACTCATGTGGCAATTGTCTTATAAATCATTATTTCCACCAATAAAATGATTTGGAAAAAGACAAAACAATCAGCTGTAGGCCAGAGAGCTAGCTCAGCAAGCCAGCTGTGAGCTCTGTCGGTGTGCCGCCCAGGCCCCACCCCTGCAACACAGAAGGTGCTGTGCTGTGCTGTCTCTGTCTCTCCCCCTCATCTCTATCTGATTGAGAAAGTGCTCTGGATGGGGGCCAGGCGGTGGTGCACCCAGTGAAACACACATATTACCAAGCGAAAGGACCCAGGTTCGAGGGGGTTCACTTCACGAGTGAAGAAGCTGGTATCTATCTTTCTCTGCCTCTCTCTACTATCTCTTCGGCCTCTCTCAATTTCTCTCTGTCCTAGCTAGTAAAAATTAGAAAGAAGGGGAAAAAAAAGGAAAAAAGCTGGCCACAGGGAGCAGTGGATTCGAAGTGACAGCACTGAGCCTCAGCAACAACCCTGGTAGCAATGAGAGAGAGAGAATGTGCTCTGGAGTGGTGAAGAGGGCGCATGTGTGAGATACCAACTCTGCAAAAGAAATCAATAAAACTCGGGAGTCAGGCAGTAGCGCAGCAGGTAAAGCACAGGTGGTGCAAAGCGCAAGGAGGGCGTAAGGACCCCAGTTCGAGCCCCCGGCTCCCCACCTGCAGGGGAGTCGCTTCACAGGCAGTGAAGCAGGTCTGCAGGTGTCTATCTTTCTCTCCCCCTCTCTTTCTCTTCCCCTCCTCTCTCCATTTCCCTCAGTCCTATCCAACAACAACATCGATAATAACTACAACAATAAAACAAGGGCAACAAAAGGGAATAAATAAATAAATATTTTTTAAAAAATGAAATCAATAAAACTTAGGGAAAAAAATGGTTCTAGTTTAAATTCCACCAAAGGGCTGGATAGCACAATGGTTCTGCAAAAGACTTTCATGCCTGAGGCTCTGAAGTCCCAGTACCATCATAAGCCAGAGCTGAACAGTGATCTGATCTCTCTATCTCTCTTTATTAATAATTTTTGTCTTTTTATTATTGGATAGAGACAGAGAGAAATTGAATAGTAGGGGTCAGGCGGTGGCAAGGATCAAGATTCGAGCCCCCAGCTTCCCACCTGCAGGCAGCAAAGGGCAGGGGGTCAGGGGGAGTCACTTCACAAGCGGTGAAGCAGGTCTGCATGTGTCTATCTTTCTCTCTCATTATCTTCCCCTCCTCTCTCAATTTCTCTCTGTCCTAGCCAAAAAAAATTGAAAAAATGGCCCCAGGAGCAGTGGATTTGTAGTGTAGGCACTGAGCCCCAGTGATAACCCTGAGGCAAAACAAAAGAAACAAAAGAAATTGAGGATTAGGGGAGATAGGGAAGGAGAGAGACAGAGACACCTGCAGCCCTGTTTCACCACTCATGAAGCTTTCCCCCTGCAGGTGGGGACCAGGGTCTTGAACCTGGGTCCTTATGCACTTAACCAGGTGCACCACCGCCTGGCCCCCTGACCCCTCTCTCCTCTCCCTCTCTCTCTCCCTCCCTCCATCTACCTCTCTTTCCCTCTCTCTTCCTCTCTTGTGTCTCTTTTGTTAAAATAAGTAATTTTTTATTGAAACTCAAAATAGCTTTTTCTCTCCCCTAAGCAGCTGATAAACCACCACTGCCTCAAAAGGTTTCAGTCAGTTAAAGAAAACAGCAGTTTGCTTCTGGTGGTGGGAAATGTTTGGAATTGTACCCCTCTTATCCTATGGTCTTGTCAATATTTCCATTTTATAAATAGAAGAAAGAAAGAAAGAAAGAAAGAAAGAAAGAAAGAAAGAAAGAAAGAAAGAAAGAAAGAAAGCAGTTTGCTTCCTGAGCACCAGCTAGAGTTGCTGAGTAAGTGATAAACAGTCCACACACAAGGCCTGGCCTTTGGCCCCAGGATCGCATACCAACCAGCCAGATTCTGTCATGGGACAGAGATGGGGCAAACAGGCCCACGGCAACGGCCTCCCCACCCTCTGCAGGCTGACACCTGAGGGGCATACAGTAGGTAGTCTTACACACCCATACACAGAGTTCTGCAGTCCCTCTGGGGGTCACTAAGGAAGGAAGACAGTGAAGGACAGAGGGGTCCACTCAACACTGAGAACGGGCTAAGACACAACATGGGACACACACACACACACATTCTCCAGGACGCCAGCACTCAGCTCTCAGCTCCACCCTGGGAGGCGGAAAAAGGCAGCTCCTGACTCAGCCCCTGTGTCATCAGCACAGGTCCCGTTTGTGGCATCTCTGTCTCTTCCCCTCGATCACCCCACCTTCATGATGGACGCAGAAGGGATGTCCAAAGACCTCAGTCAGTCATAAAAGTCCAAGAGAAGTCAGGTTTTTGGTTTGTTTTCAGAAAGAGAAAGATAAACATAGGAGAGAGAAGCAGCAAGAGGAGAAACAGCACAGCTCCAGAATTCATGGAGCTTCCTCTGGTGCCTTGCATGGCATTCCCATGTGGTGCCTGGGCTGGAATCTGGGTTTTCACTTGTGGTAAAGCATGCGCTCAAGTGGATGAGCCATCTACACACACACACACACACACACAGACAGACACACACATACACACACATGTACACACACAGGCACACACATACACATATATACACACACATACACACATACACAGACACATACACACACACACACACACACACACACACACACCGCCCCCAAGCCAGGTTTTACAGCACAGGCAGGAAGGTTTGGATCAAGACTGTGAAATGATCCAGAGTGCAGTGCATTCTCCCAGGCACCCCCTGGCTATGGCCAGCAAAGGTGGGAACAGGGGTGTGACCAGGCCGAAGCAGACAAGGTCCCAGTGGCAGGCCAGACTCGGGGTGGCTGGGGCTGGAGTGAGGGGCCGTGAGGTTGGTGGAGGCAGGTCCTCTGTGAGAAGCTGTCGGCTCCACAGCTTCCGCGGGCCACGGGAGCTCCCTGCGATCAGCCGGCCTCCCCTGTCACCAGCCAGTCGATGCTGGACAAGCTCCAGCTCTGTGCCAGGCTCTCTGCCAGCTGCCTGGGACAGGGCAGTGAGCAAAGCCACGTCCCTGACCCCCAGAACACCGCTTCCTCACAGGGACAACAAACAGGGCACCAGGGCAGAAGATGGCTCAGCAGGCAGAGCAAACGCAGAGCTGTGAATGAGGGCCGGGGCTCAGTCCTCAGCAGCATGTGGGGTTTCATGGCAGTACTGAAGGGACCTACAGACAGTGAAGTGCTGTGGTGGTCTCTCTCTCTCTCGCTCTCTCTCTCTCGCTCTCTCTCTCTCGCTCTCTCTCTCTGACAGTGAAGTGCTGTGGTGGTCTCTCTCTCTCTCTCTCTCTCTCTCTCTCTGACAGTGAAGTGCTGTGGTGGTCTCTCTCTCTCTCTCTCTCTCTCTCTGACAGTGAAGTGCTGTGGTGGTCTCTCTCTCTCTCTCTTCTCTCTCTCTCTCTGACAGTGAAGTGCTGTGGTGGTCTCTCTCTCTCTCTCTTCTCTCTCTCTCTCTGACAGTGAAGTGCTGTGGTGGTCTCTCTCTCTCTCGCTCTCTCTCTCTCGCTCTCTCTCTCTCTCTCTCTGACAGTGAAGTGCTGTGGTGGTCTCTCTCTCTCTCTCTTCTCTCTCTCTCTCTGACAGTGAAGTGCTGTGGTGGTCTCTCTCTCTCTCGCTCTCTCTCTCTCGCTCTCTCTCTCTCTCTCTCTGACAGTGAAGTGCTGTGGTGGTCTCTCTCTCTCTCTCTCCCCAACAGTGAAGTGCTGTGGTGGTCTCTCTCTCTCTCGCTCTCTCTCTCTCGCTCTCTCTCTCTCTCTCTCTCTCTCTGACAGTGAAGTGCTATGGTGGTCCCTCTCTCTAAAATGTGCAGGATTTAAAATTTGGACCAGGAGGCCTGGCCGTGGTGCACCTGATGGAGCACACGTGTCACCATGCACAAGCACCCAGGCTCAAGTCCCTGTTCCCCACCCACAGCAGGGGAAGCTTCACAAGTTCGATCCTGGATATCAAATGTGCTACGCCATGCTCTGGCTCTCTGGCTCTTCCTCAATCCCCTCTCTCATAAATAAATAAATAAATAAAATTTAAAGTGAATAAATAACCTTGAATGACATGTTGGGGCTGGGTGGTGGCCCACCTAGCTGTCATGCAAGGGCCCAGTCCCTTCCTGCAAGGGGGAAGCTTCACAAATGGTGAAGGAAAGCCATGGGAGTCTCTCTTTCTCTTTCCCAGTATCCCCTTCTTTCTCGATTTCTCTTTGTCCTATCCAATTAAAAATATATATAGTGTCTTTTAAAATAAAATAAAATAAAATAGGGAGTCGGGCTGTAGCGCAGCGGGTTAAGCGCAGGTGGCGCAAAGTACAAGGACCGGCATAAGGATCCCGGTTCGAACCCCGGCTCCCCACCTGCAGGGGAGTCGCTTCACAGGCGGTGAAGCAGGTCTGCAGGTGTCTATCTTTCTCTCCCCCTCTCTGTCTTCCCCTCCTCTCTCCGTTTCTCTCTGTCCTATCCAACAACGACGACAATAATAACTACAACAATAAAACAACAAGGACAACAAAAGGGAATAAATAAATAAAATAAAATATTTTAAAAAATAATAATAAAATAAAATAAATGACGCATGAACTGGAGAGCTAGCTCAACGTGAGGGAGGATCAGCCCGCCGTGTGCACTTACCCAGGTTAGAGCCCCAGCACCGCATGAAAGGTGCTAGGGCACTGGAGGCAGGTCTGGTGCTGTGACATCTCTCCCCCTCTGTCTCTCCAGCTGGATGAGAAAGTGGCCTGGAGTGGGTAAAGCATTGGCGAGACCCCCACTTAGCCAAGCAGAAAGAAAACGTGTGGGGGTGGTCCGGGAGTTGGCACAGTGGATAAAGGATTCTCAACCATGGGGTACTGAGTTCAATCCCCAGCAGCACATGTACCAGAGTGATGTCTGGTTCTTCTCTCTTTCCTATCTGTCTCATGAATAAATAAATTTTAAAAATTCTTTAAAAAAAAAAAAAAAGATGCAGGGCTGGCGGTTGGTGTGATGTCAGTAGGTGACACGGCCAGTCAAAACTGGGGACAGAGGACAGGGCCTGCAGACGGACAAGGACGGAGCCCACAGGATCCATATCAGACAGAAGCAAATAGGGTTTGAAACAGAGACCCTGAGAGTTGGGCGGTAGCGCAGTGGGTTAAGTGCACATGGCACAAAGTGGAAGGATCCCGGTTTGAGCCCCTGGCTCCCCACTAGCAGGGGAGTCGCTTCACAGGCAGTGAAGCTGGTCTACAGGTATCTCTCTTTCTCTTCCCCTCTCTGTCTTCCCCTCCTCTCTCCACTTCTCTCTGTCCTATCTAACGACGAAATCAATAACAACAATAACTACAACAATAAAAAACAAGGGCAACAAAAGAGAAAATAAATATATATTTAAAAAAAAAGAAACAGAGACCCAGAGTGGGTGGGAGAGCCAGCCTTGGGCATGCTGGGAGCTAAGGCACATTGGGGGCAATGAACAAAGGGAGGGACACAGGCCCCAGGGACCCCCGGGACCACCAGGAGCTGGGGACAGGGGGCGGGGCTCTGGTGGCTGTGCTCATGCCACCTAGTTGAGAAAGCCAGGCCAGGGATCAAAGGTGGACACAGCTGGGTCTGCAGGGAGCCCCCAGGGAAGGGGAGGCAGCTGCCTGGACCTGCTAAGAGTAGATTCTGGGCACCTTTGGAAGATGGAGTGTAAAACTTCCCAATGGCCCAGTGACAGAGGAGGGGTGAGGGGGGGGGGTCAGCACTGACCCCATGCCAGGCAGCGGGTAGTGAATGAGCCAGAAACACAGCTGCAGGAGCAGGGGGGACTATGGGGGGCTGAGCAGGGAGCCCTGGGTGTTGGTCATGTCAGCCTGCGCTGCTTCTCCCCACCCTACTCGCTCCTGATAACCCAGCGGGATTCAGGGGAAAAGTCCGGGCAGAGACTCCAGCACGGGTGTGGCTGATCACAGTTGGGGCTGAACCCCAGAACCGGGTGCCGCCTATAGACAGGGTGGCCAAGGTTCCAGCTATAAGGAAGTGACAGGCAGCAAAGGAGCTCCGGCCACGGAGGCAGAAGGGAAACAGACATCCAAAGTGTCCCGGGAGTCCTTTCAGAAGCTTCCAGAGGGGGTGGGACTGAGGAACTTCACCTAAAATGCCAGGAAGCAAACAAGAGGCAGGCCCCTCCTGTTTCCTTCCCCCTCCCAGCACAAGGCAAGGGGTGAACAGGAAGACACAGCGGGCCACCAGGGGGGAGGGAGGGCCTGCCCTGGGGAGGCTCTGAGCAGCCCCCTCCCCTTGGAGAGCTTCCAGGACCAGTGCTGGCCCCACCCAGGGGCAGGGAGGGGGGAGGGGAGAGGGTGGGCTGGAAGGTTCCCCAGCCAAAAGTGAACTGCCCTGTGCTGTTTTTGTTTCTTTTTGCATGCAGGGCACTGGAGGCCAAGGTCGAGTTTGAACAAGGGGAGGGGAGGAGCCACATAAAAGGCTTTTCCTTGCTCCTGCTTTGGGCCAGAGCAGCCCAGGGATGAATTTTCTCCACCATTGGCATGTTTATGGGTCAGCGCTGCTAGATGTTGGGGGGTGGGGGGGGTGGTTTCCGCTCTCCTCTACCCAAGTCGTCTCTCCTTCCAGGATTCAGAATCAGGAAAGTCAGTGCCAGCCTCCTGGCTAAAACCAGCTCTGTGGGTGTGTGACCAGCTGGGATCCTGGCCACTGCTGACCAAGCTGGTGGGTCTCCCACAGGCGTAGCCTGAGCAGCCTCCAAACGCCCAGGGAAGCTCTTCACTGAGAGTCCTGGAAGCCAACTCACCAGGATTCTGGGTATCTGAGCCTAACCAGATTCTGGTTAGTCAGCCCTGATCCCCGGGACTCAGAGCGGCCTAGTGACTCCTGAAAGGAAGGGGAAAGTCTGTGGAAGAGGGGATGAGTCAGGAGCTGTGGGCACAGCCCTGGTGCCCGGCCGCCCTAGGGCCGCATGGGGTATGTGTGCACTCATGCCAACATACTCGGGCACGCATGAACATGCATGTGTACGTGTGGCCACGCACAACACAGAAACGCTTGTCTCGTGCCAGCCCACAAAGCCACACACAAGCAGACACATGTGAACACACATGAGTAACGCAGCAGCCAGCAGTCACAGAGACAGGCACACATGGGCCGACAAAAATAAACCAGAAGGGGTAGGACACTAAAAATAGCCTGAGTCCCAGCTGTCCCGAGGGGTGGAGTAGGAAGTTCCCAGGCAGGAAAGAGGAAGAAAGAGGAAGAGAAACAAAAGTCATCAGCACCCACCTGTAAGACCCCACTGTCCCCCAGTGCATCCCCCCAATTCACCACCTGGAAACCCATGCTCTCACTTTGCCCCCCCACCCCGGTCACTTTGCCCTGGAACCTTCTAAACACCCGCTGTGGGATCCATTAGGTCCACTGGGGAAGTGACTAGAGGGAGAAAGGCTGCGGGCCTATGCCCAGCGGCTCCAAACAGAGGGGAGAAGGGGCAGCCCTGCCTGCAAATGGGAAGCAGGGAGAGACAAGGCCCCCAGGCTGTGTGGGCCAGAGAGTGCCCCCACACCTCACCCCCTCTGAGACAAGGTGACAGTGGCTGCAAGTTAGGGCCTGTTCAGCTCCTAGCCAAGTGTCCAGCACACAGGGTCAATCTCCCCTCGGCCCCGACCTTTGAACCTGGCAGGCAGGAGTCAGCTGCTCGCCACCCCCCCATCCCAAAAGTCACCACTCAGGAACTGTGGTGACAGTGACAGCAGTATGGTATCACTTAGCAGGGGGACTTTCAGGGACAGGAGAGGTGAGCTCTCTGCGCAGAGGGAAAACCAAGCCAGAGACCGAGTGAATACAGGACAACTGGAAGACAAGGAAGTGGGGGACAGGTTGGTGAAGCCCAGGTTTGGGGCCTCCGGGCACCAAGAGTTGGCACTGACTTGCAAGCAGAGCGGGCGTGGGACGTGCAGGCTCCATCTGGCCATGTGGATGCTACCACCAGCCCAGCAGCAGGCAGAGGCGGCCCTGTCACGGGCGCCGTGGAGGACTCCGGACCCACGGGGATGAGGCCGACGGGACGTCCTGAGGAGCCACACAGGATCTCAGGGGGGAGACACAAGCAGGCCTGGGAGACAGCATGATGGTTCTGAGAAAAACTCTCATGCTTGAGGCTCTGAGGTCCCAAATTCAATCCCCAGCATCACTATCAGTCAGAGCTGAACAGTGCTTTGGTTAAAAATAGTAACGGGGCCGGGTGGTAGCACAGCGGGTTAAGCACACATGGCACAAAGCGCAAGGACCAGCGTAAGGATCCCGGTTCAAGTCCCCGGCTCCCCACCTGCAGGGGGGTCACCTCACAAGCGGTGAAGCAGGTCTGCAGGTGTCTATCTTTCTCTCCTCCTCTCTGCCTTCTCCTCCTCTCTGCCTTCCCCTCCTCTCTCGATTTCTCTGCCCTATCCAACAACAACAGCAATAACAACAACGATAAACAAGGGCAACAAAAGGGGAAAAAAATAGCCTCCAGGAGCAGTGGATTCGTAGTGCAGGCAGAGAGCCTCAGTGATAACCTTGGAGGCAAAAATAATAACAACAACAATAATAGGGCCAGAGATAACAATAATAACAACAACAACAATAATAGGGCCAGGGCACATGGATAGTACGCTGCTCTGCCATGTGCATAACCCAGGTTCAAGCCGGGTCCCCACCTTATCAGAAGAAACTTTTCGTGCTGTGGTCTCTTTTCCCTCACTCTCTGCTTCTCTGTCTCTGTGTCTGAAAGTGTCAGCCCAGGAGGCCCAGAAGGTGATCAGCCTTTCTCCAGCATGAGTTCCTGCGTTTGACCCCCAGTATTGTGTGTGCCAGTGATGCTCTGGTTCTCTCTCCTCTCTTTCTCTTGTGTCAAAAAAAAAAAGTCCAGAGCAGTGAAGCCCCTGAAAGAACAACAGAATCGTGGGGCCAGGGGGATAGTTCACCTGGCCTGGTGGGTAGGTAGGCAGTCAGACACGCAGCCCAGATTCGAGCACCTGGCGGCACTATGGCACCAAGGTACAGCAGTGCTGTGATATCTCTCCCTCTCTGTGTATCTGAAAAAGTAGGTCTGAACAATATTTTTTAGCCCACCTTCATGTTAACAATATAGCTCTTCCGGTGTAAGGATCCCAGTTCAAGCCCCCGGCTCCCCACCTGCAGGGGAGTTGCTTCACAGGCAGTGAAACAGGTCTGCAGGTGTCTATCTTTCTCTCCCCCTCGCTGTCTTCCCCTCCTCTCTCCATTTCTCTCTGTCCTATCCAACAACGTCAACATCAATAAGAACAACAATAGCAATAATAACTACAACAACAATAAAAACAACAAGGGCAACAAAAAGAAAATAATTTGTTTTTAATTTTTTTTTAAAAATATGTAGCTCAGGTTAAAAAAAAAATTTTACTAAAACCATGGACCCCCCAAGGAACATATCTGAAATAGACTTCCTAGATTGTTACCACCCCAAAATCCCTATTTTAACCTGCTCTATTCCTACTTTCTTATTTTTAACATCTTTTTAAAAAATATTTTAATTTTATTTATTTATTCCCTTTTGTAGCCCTTGTTTTTTTTTATTGTTGTAATTATTATCATTGTTGTTATTGATGTCGTCATTGTTGAATAGGACAGAGAGAAATGGAGAGAGGAGAAGACAGAGGGGGAGAGAAAGACAGACACCTGCAGACCTGCTTCACCGCCTGTGAAGCGACTCCCCTGCAGGTGGGAAGCTGGGGGCTGGAACCTGGATCCTTAGGCCAGTCCTTGTGCTTTGCGCCACATGCACTTAACCCGCTGCGCTACTGCCCAGCTCCCTAGTCCTACGTTCTGACTCCTATTTATTAAATATTTTGTCCTGCCTCGGGCAACAAGTTGAGCAGACTACCTCACCAATTTGTCCTAGAATCCCACCTCACCAGAGCTGTACCCGACTAGGCAAAGACAGAAATAGGCTGGACTTGCCAACACCCATGTCCAGCAGAGAAGCAACTACAGATGCCAGAACTCAGGAGGCAGGTGGTGGCGCACCTGGTTAAGTGCACACGTTATAGTGCCCAAGGACCCAGGTTCAAGCCTCTGGTCCTCCCTCCAAGGAGAAAGCTTCGCGAGTAGTAAAGCAAGGCTGCAGGTGTCTCTCTGTCTCTCCCGCTCCCTCCTGGTTTCACTGTGTTACTATCCAATAAATAATTTTTTAAAATATTTATTTATTTATTCTCTTTTGTTGCCCTTGTTGTTTTATTGTTGTAGTTATTGATGTCATCATTGTTGGATAGGACAGAGAGAAATGGAGACAGGAGGGGAAGAGAAAGATAGACAAATACAGACCTGCTTCACCGCCTGTGAAGCGACTCCCCTGCAGGTGGGGAGCCGGGGGCTCGAACTGGGATCCTTACGCCGGTCCTTGCGCTTTACGCCACCTGCGCTTAACCCACTGTGCTACCACCCGAATCCCCCAATAAATAAATTTAAAAGTGGTTCTTCAGAAGTCAGAACTCCCACCTTCTGCACCCACGAAGAATTTTGATTCATACTCCCAGAGAAGAAATATTAGGGGGAAGATAACTAAAGAGCTCTGAGAGCCAATTCCACCAGGACCCAGACAGAGAAAAGAGGAAAAAGGAAAGGCAGTTGGAAGTAGTTCTAGGTGCAGCTATGACTTAAAATGGAAAAGTAGACAGGACAATAGAAAAAATGAATAAAAATAGATAGACAGACAGACAGACAGATATAGAAATAATAGTCCTCCCATATTTGTGACCTTGGGAGAACCACTGCAGTTTCCAATGGAGGAAAGGGGGGCATAAAACTCTGGTGGTGGGAATGGTGTGGAATTATACCCCTGTTATTTTGTAATTTTGCAAATCACTAATTAAAAAAAAATCTAGAGTAATGAAGGTGTCATAATAATCAAGGCACCAAAAAAAACAGCAACAGTAATAATAAATTTTAGGAACAGGAGCTGTAGAGACAGAGCACAAGCTCTCCTGGGTCACACCCCAGAACCCTCGTTTCTGAGCAGCCACCTCTATTGCCTTTTCAGGCCAGCCCCCTTCCACATCTTATTGACATTTCTACAAGCACTGGACCGACCTGCTGAAAATAACACCATTCTGTGGAGTTTTTTTTTTTTTTTTCCTAAGAACATAAGTAGGAGTCCAAGTGGTGGCTCATACGAAGACCACACAAGTAGCCATGCTCAAGGACCTGGGTTCAAGCCCCTGGTCTCCACAAGGAAGCATCTATAAGGGGGAAACTTGGACAGTCGTGGAGCAGTGCTGCAGTCTCTCTCTTCTCCCTCACCCTTTATCAAAAAAAAAAAGAAAGAAAAAAGCTGGATGGTGGCTTAAGCACACACAGTATTAAGCGCAAGGTCCTGCACAAGGATCTGGGTTCGAGCCCCCGGTTCCCCACCTGCGGGGAGGAAACTTCACAAGCAGTGAAGCAGGTCTGCAGGTGTCTCTCTGTCTCTCTCCCTCTCTGTCTCCCCCTCCCCTCTCAATTCCTCTCTGTCCTGTCCAATAAAGTGGAAAAGATGGCCACCAGGAGCAGTGGATGCGTACATAGTGCTGGCACAGAGCCCAGTGATAACCCTGGAGGCAAGAAAAAGCGTAAGTTCCAGCAATACCCTGGTGGCAAAAATAAATAAGTAGCAGCAGACCTTCATTTCACTCAGTAAGACTGTGCACCACTTCCTTCAATCTACTGGCCCAAGCGCTCCTGCTCACTTTATTTTATTTTTCTTTCTTTGTTAATAATGACAAAGAGAAGCTGAGATGGGAGGGGCGACAGAGAGAGTGGAAGAACACCTGCAGCCCCGCTTCACCTCTTGTGAGGCTTCGTCCCTGCAGGTGGGGGCCGCAGACACAAACCCGGGTCCTTGTGCATGGTGATGTGCCCACACGGTAATGAGTGAGCCACCACCGTCATGACCCTCCTGCTCACTTCTGAAGCCCTCTTTTCTGTTTCTTTGATGCTGGTGCCCCAACAGAACCCAGGGCCTGAAATATGGGAGCCTGCACTCACCACTGAGCTCAATACTCCCAGCCCCACTCTCCCATCCCAGCCCCACCACCTCAAACCCCTCTTGGAACCAGATTCTGCAACTTTCGGTGATCAGATTCAAATGACAAGACAGGTCCATCGGGATTCGGGTGGTGGCGCACCTGGTTGAGCACATGTATTACAAAGAGCAAGGACCAGGGTTCGAGCCCCCGGTCCCCACCTGCAGGAGGAAAGCTTTACGAGTGACTGAAGCAGGTTTCAGGTGTCTCTCTGTCTCTCTCCCTCTCTATCAGCCCCCTCCCTCTAGATTTCTGGCTGTCTCTATCCAATAAATAAAGATAATAATATTTTTTTAACTAAAAAAATATATATAATAAAAGATGGGTCCATCCTGGGCAGCCTCCCACATGGGCCCTCACCTTCACACTTTGTCACCTGACCAGGAGACGGAAGGCAAAGGAGAGGTGCCCTGGTTTGCAGGGGGGGGGACCTGGTCCCCACCTGGCCGCTAACAGCCAGTGCAGACAGACACAGCTTCCACACCCCTGCAGTGCCCCCTCAGCCCCAACTGAGTCACGACAACCAAAGCCATCCGATCAGCCCCCCCCCGCCCAAAAGTGACCATGCAAGGATGAAGGAGAGGGTGTGTGTGAAGCAGTACGATAGTTCTGCAAAGAGACCCTGATACCTGAGACTCCAAGGTCCCAGGTTCAATCCCCCCGCAGCACCATCAGCCAGAGCTGAGCAGTGCTCTGGGGAAAAAAGAAAAGAAAACAAGTAACAATAATAATGATAACACATCAGTCACCCACAGCAGTGACAGAGATGGGGGGAGTCGCAGTGCTCAGGGCCTGCCAGTGGGAATATAAACACTAGGGCGTGTTTCCCATAGGACAATTCAGACAGGACTTCAGACTGTCCAATGCACGGCCAGTAGAAACACAGGGAAATGATTGTGTCTGGTCATTCAACAAAATGGCTCCTGGGGGTGGGGGGCAACCGTGGCACACCCAGTTAAGCGCACATGTTGCCATATATAAGAACCCTGAGTTCAGGCCCCCCTCAGGGGGTAATAAGCGTCATGAGTGGTGAAGCAGTGCTGCAGGTGTTTCTCTCTCTCCCTATCCCCTCCCCCCGTTTATCTCTGTCCTCCCCAGTGAGGGGAGGGGTATGTAGTCTGACACAAGAGCAGTTTCCTTTTTTATTATTTCATTTATTTATTTTCCTTTTTGTTGCCCTTGTTTTTTATTGTTGTAGTTATTGCTGTTATTGATGTCATTGTTGTTAGATAGGACAGAGAGAAATGGAGAGAGATGGGGAGGACAGAGGGGGAGAGAAAGGGAGACACCTGCAGACCTGCTTCACCGCCTGTGAAGCGACTCCCCTGCAGGTGGGGAGCCGGGGGCTCCAACTGCGATCCTTAGGCCGGTCCTTGCGCTTGGCCCTCTGCACTACCACCCGACTCCTACAAGAGCAGTTTCTAACAGCACCAGTGGACTGGAAAGCAAATGGTAGAATAGGATAGAGTTCAACACAGGCAACAGCAACAAAGGAAATCTGTGTATGTGTAAACATACGCTCATACATATGAGTCCGTCCCTAAGAATCCAGAAAGCGCCCTCATCTGAGATGGGGAGGGGGAGAGATGGTGGGGAGAAGGCTTTTGTGTGTCCTCTGTTTGAAGTTTTCTAAATTTTTTTTTTTTTGGTAATAATTCATGTCTTCCTTTAATTAACCAAAAATCCAGAAATCAAAGCACAAGGCCTCCCATTCAAGTCGTACATGGACACGTGCAGCCAAAGAAAACAGCAGTGGGCAGGCCTCCCCTTTCTGCCGGCGGTCCCACGGCTCCTCTGAACACAGGCCCCCTTCTTCACCGGGAGGGCGCTGGGCACTGGGCGGGGGCGCCTCCCAGGCTGGGCTGGGACGGGCTGGGCTGGGCAGGCCTTCCTACCTTCACACCACTCAGCCCCGGGCCAATCGCCTGGGGGTACTCACACGGGCTGCCCAGTGGCTCTCCTCCGGGACTAGCAAACACACAGGAGCTCCCCTTTCGGATCCCAAGAACTGGAGGGGAGGGGAGCTGACAGCGTGCCTACACGGATGTGGGCACATGGCCCCGCACACCCATGTACACACACACACACACACACACACACACACTGTGGGACGGAAACATGGAGGCACCACAGTGAGAGCTTTGGACTGAAAAGTGTAAGAGGCCATGAGTTCAACCCCTGGCATCGCATGTGCTAGAGTGATGCTCTGGTTGTCTCTCTTTCTCATGTTAATAAAGAAATAAGCCTTTCAAGTTGAGGGAGACAGCATAAAGTTTATGCCAAAAGACTTTAATGCCTAAGGCACCAAAGGTCCCAGGTTTGATTCCCCAGCCCCACCAGAGTAGAGCAGTACTGTGGTTAAATAAATGATAGAGGGCTGAAGAGATTGCATAATGGTTATGCAAAAAGATCCTCAGGCCTGAGGCTCAGAGTTCCCAGATTCAATCCCCCATTCCAGCATAAGCCAGAGCTGAGCAGTGCTCTGGTAAAAAGAAAGAAGGAAAGAAAGGGGAAAGGAGTGGTCTGGGAGGTGGCGCTTTGGACTCTCAAGCATGAGGTCCTGAGTTCCATCCCCGGCAGCACGTGTGCCAGAGTGATGCCTGGTTCTTTGTCTCTCCTCTTATCTTTCTCATTAATAAATAAAATCTTAAAAAAAAAAAAAAAAGAAAGAAAGAAAGAAAGGGGAAAGGAAAGGGAAGAGGAAAAGAAAAGAAAAGAAGAGAAAGGGGGTGGGTGGTGGTATACCTGGTTGAGTGCGCATGTTACAGTACACAAGAAACCAGGTTTGAGCCCCCATACCCCACCTGCAAAGGGAAAGCTTCACAAGTGGTGAAGCAGGGCTGCAGGTGTCTCTCTCTTCCCTATCTCCCCCTTCCCTCTCTATTTCTGGCTGTCTCTATTCAACAAATAAAGATAATAAACTTTAAAAAGGGAGTCGGGCGATAGCGCAGCAGGTAAAGTGCATGTGGCACAAAATACAAGGACCCGTGTAAGGATCCCGGTTCGAGCCCCTGCTCCCCACCTGCAGAGGAATCGCTTCACAGGCGGTGAAGCAGGTCTGCAGGTGTCTGTCTTTCTCTTCCCCTCTCTGTCTTCCCCTCCTCTCTCCATTTCTCTCTGTCCTATCTAAAGATGACATGAATAACAACAACAATAACTACAATAACAATAAAGACAACAAAGGCAACAAAAGGGAAAATAAATAAAATTTTAAAAATAAATAAATAAAATAAATTTTAGAAAGTAAGAAAAGAAGAAAGAAAGAAAGAAAGAAAGAAAGAAAGAAAGAAAGAAAGAAAAAGAAGGAAACAGCCAGAGCTGAGCCCAGGAGGACCAGGCCGGCAAGATTCCTCCTGGGCTAGGAGCCACCACTCCATGCTCACCTCACCTGGCCAACAAGGTGCACAACACCCCACACTTGATGGGTGCTCAGAGCCCTCACCCTGGTGGGGCAAGCATAAGGGAGAGACACCCCTGAGCCAATGGGGAAGAGAGAGGGGAGCCTCTCTGACAAGGAGAGGTCCCCACACACAAGTCCTTCCCACCAGGCCCCGGAACACACACACACACACACACACACACACACACAGTGTCACACCCAAAGAGGAACTCACTTGATGTCACCACTACAGGACTCGCCTTACAATCAGATGACAGGATTTATAGCACGAGACTCAAAAATCCAAGAGAAACAGCCAGCCTGACCCAGATGCCGAATCCTTTCAGTACCCAGACAGCCGGGCATGTGGCAGCGGGTGGCAGCAGCAGGCGGCTTTCCACCTGCCGCCTTCATTCACTCATTCCCCAAGCATCTTTGGGGCACTGAGACACCCATGGGGAAGGGAGGCGGGGGCAGGTCCCTGCTCTTGAGAAAGTCGCCTCAGGAAGCAGGGTGAGGAAAGGAGGAGTCAGCTGGCCAAGAAGTTACTGGCAGCTCCAGCCCTGCCTCAGTTACCCCGCCGGTTCCCGCTGCAGAGTCCGGGGCTGGGAGCTCCGCGGAGGCTGGAGCGGGCCCGCCGACCTGCAGGGCTCTGCTCGCTCCCTCGCTGGCTCTCAGGTTCAAAAAAGGCGGGTCCCGCGGGGGCTGGGGGCGGAGAGCCTGCGGCCAGTGGGCCGGGCGGACAGGGCTGCGGGAGGCCCCGGGCAGGGAGCTTCGGGCCAGGGCTGGGGATGAAGGCGGATTAGTGCTTCCAGCCCTCGGCCTGCGGGGGAGTGGGAGGCCCCAGCAGCCTCAGAGAAGGGCCCCGGGGTGGGGGTGGGGGTGGCAGCGGGGCTGGGGCTCCCGGCCGGCGGGAAGCAGCTCACTCGCCTCGGGCCGGGGCGGGGGTGTCCCCGGCTGCTTCCCGGCTGCTCGCAACGTGGCCCGGGCTGGGTGTCCCTGCGGCCTGCGCCCCCGATCGAACCCCGCTCCCGGGGAGGTGTTGGGGGTTCCTCAAGCTGAACCCCTCGGGGGAGGGGGGTCTGGGGTTCTGGGCGGGTGTCCCCCCGCTGCACCCACCTTAAAGACCTGCTGCTCAATGATGGTGGGCACCAACAGGATCATGACGGCGCCCAGCACGGCGCACAGCAGCCCGGCGCAGCCCAGCACCAGGGGCGCCCGGCAGGCGCAGGCCCGGCTGCCCATGTCTGCGCGCTGGCGGGGCTCCGCGGGGGCCCGGGGACGGTGGGCGGTGCGGGCTCTGGGGACGCGGGCACCCAGGGGCCCGGCCGACGGCGCACTGAGGAGCGGCCCGGCAGGTGGCCAGAGGCTTTATGCGCCATGGCCCGGGCGGCGAGGCCCCGGGGCTGCACGGGGCGGGGCCCCGATCGGATGGTTCGCGGCCCGCCCCCGCCGCCCCGCCCTCTGCTTCCGTTTGGGCGCGAGGGAGTTCCCGGGGCCCGTGCCCGCGTGCCGGGACTGGGGGTGCCCCGTTCTTCATCTACCTACCGCCGCCCTCCCCTTCTCCCACTTCCTCGGTCGTGACCGTGGCATTGTTCGCCTGGAGGAGGAACTTCCAGCTCGTTAGGAGCACAGCAGCCCCTCAGCTCTGAGTCCTCCCCACACACTCACACGCACATGCCCCCCCCCCAGCTCCCCCAGCAGCCCTGTGCCAATCGCCTGGCCCCGGCGACTCTGCACACGACCGGGGAGTATGGCCCGCAACACCCGCCCGCCCCCTGCCACTTTATCTGGAAGGCCTCGCCGGGACAGCACCCGCTCCCGGCTTCCCTGCGCCCTTATCGTGGGCACCACCTGCCCCTGCCCGCTGGCACGGCTGCTCTCCCTTTGCAAAGCTGCTGGTGGGGCCTGTGTCCAACCACACCGGCAAGTGCTTGCTGGCCAGAAACTTGCCAGGGCGTTTAAAAATGTCCCAGGTGCAGGAGGCTTTGGCCCCACAGAGCCAGAATCCTGCCTGCTGGTGCGTGGAAGCGCTGCATAAGGGCGGGTGGTGAAGACAAGGAGAAGAGGTGTGATTGGGGGTGGGAGGGCACCAGGCTTACCTGTGTGAGGTCCTACGTTCCATCCCGGGCATCATCCCATGTGCCAGAGTGATGTTCCAGTTCTCTCTGCCTCTCTCCTCTGTCTCCCATATCTTTGCTTCTTAATAAGTGGAAAATGGAAAAAGAAGAATTATTCATTATGGGTGGGCACAGAGAACCACAGCATCACTCTGGCACATGCAAATGCCAGGGATCAAACTCAAGACCTCATGCTTTTAAGTCCAACCTTTTATCTGCCTCACCACCTCCTAGACTATCTTTCCTCTATCCCTATCATATATACATAAATACATACATAAGGGCCAGGCAGTGGAGCACCTGGTAGGGCACACACATCTCTACGTGCAAGGAAACAAGTTCAAGCCCCTGGTCCCCAACTGCATGGAGGGGACCCTCGGACCCTCCCCTCCCCTCTCTCTTTCCGTGTGTGTGTGTGTGTGTGTGTGTGTGTGTGTGTGTGTCTAGCAAAAAGAAAGGGAAAGTGGAGGAGACAGAATAATGGTTATGTAAACAGTCTCTCATGCCTGAGGTTCTGAGGTCGCAGGTTCAATCCCCAGCACTACCATAAACCAAAGCTGAGCACAGCTCTGGTAAAAATAAATAGGAAAATAAAGGGCAGGAGTAAACAGCATAATGGTTATGCAAAGAGACTCTTGTGCCCGAGGCTCCAAAGCCTCAGGCTCACTCCCCTGCACCACCATAAACCAGAGCTGAGCAGTGCTCTGTAATAAATAAATAAATAAGAAAGGAAGGAGAAAATAAGGGGAGAAATGATCACCAGGAGCAGTGGACTCATCTTGCAGGCACCAATCCCCAAGGATAACCCTGGTGACAAAACAGATTCCTCTAAAGGAAAAAAAAGACCAGACTGGGAGTCCCCGGCCCCATACTTGCTTCCGTGTCCCTGCAGTCCCTTATTCCCAGGGAGTTCTGCGTCCCTTGAAGGAGCCAACTCCTCATTCTCCAGGTGGGATGCCAAGAGGGCAAGGGACAGTGCTCAGAGGCGGCACAGTGAGCATGAGGTCCAGAGTTCAATCCCAGTCATCCCATGTACCAGAGTGATGACCTGGTTCTGTATCTGTCTTGTGATAATAGATCAATAAAAATATTTTTAGGGAGTCGGGTTGTAGCACAGCAGGTTAAGCACAGGTGGCACAAAGCACAAGGACCCCGGTTCTAAGGATCCCAGTTCTAGCCCCGGCTCCCCACCTGCAGGGGAGTCGCTTCGCATGCGGTGAAGCAGTTCTGCAGGTGTCTATCTTTCTCTCCCCCTCTCTGTCTTCCCCTCCTCTCCATTTCTGTCTGTCCTATCCAACAACAATGACAACAATAATAACTACAACAATAAAACAAGGGCAACAAAAGGGAATAAATAAATAAATAAATATTTTTAAAAATCTTTAAATATATATATATATATATTTAATTTTATTGCCACCAGAATTATTGCTGGGGGCTTGGTACCAGCACTATGAATCTACCGTTCCTGGTGGCCATTTATTTATTTATTTATTTATCTGTTTTTATTAGATAGGACAGAGAGAACTTGAAAGGGGTGGCGCAATAGAGAGAAAGATAGACACCTGCAGACCTGCTTTACCATTTGCGGAGCATCCCCCCTGCAGGTGGTGAGCAGGAGCTTGAACCCAGGTCCTTGTACATGCTAACATGTGCTCTCAACCAGATGTGCCACCACCCAGCCCCCCAAATCATAATTATTTCCTCCAGGGTTATTGCTTGCACTCATTGCTTGCACTACAAATCCACTAATCCTGGAGGCCATTTTTTCCATTTTGTTGCCCTTGTTGTTGTTATTGTTATTGTTGCCATTGCTGTTATTGTTGCTGGATAGGACAGAGAGAAATTAAGAGAGGAGAAGACAGAGAGGGGGAGAGAAAGATAGACACCTGCAGATCTGCTTCACCACCTGTGAAGCGACCCCTCTGCAGGTGGGGAACCAGGGACTGGAACTGGGATCCTCGTGCCAATCCTTGCGCTTTGTGCCATGTGCACTTAACCCGCTGCGCTACCACCCAGCCACCACCACCACCCCCACACATACACCCCGCAATCATTTTTTTTAAGAGCGAGGTAACAGGGGTTGGCAGAGCAGTGTCCCCAGCAGCAGGGTAAGGTGGGCCTCAGAGCTCAGGATGAGTCTTCTAGAACTCGCACTCGCTCCTGGGAGGGGGCAACCTCTTTCTTCGTCCTTGAGCTCCTAGGCCAGGTCTGTGGGGTGTCAGTCCAGGCCACAGAACCTGGTGTGTATCTACCATCCCCCCAACAGAGTTCCAGGAAAAGGTCCACGACTGTGGTGGCCAGAGAGAGACTGTCAGGAATGGTTCTGGAGAAATCCATCCTCTGGGGTCTCCCAGCCCAGAGTCCTGGAATAAGTAGCCGGGCCCTCTCTGTATGTCCAGCTGCTGTCTGGTGTTGGGGTCCCGGAAGCCCCCTCCCAATGGCTGTGTCCTCAAAGAAGCTGCTGTACCAGGACTTCTCAGAGCAATGCCTAGAAGGTGCTAGAACAATGGAGCTAGCTGTGGTTGCTGTCACTGTCCCAAGGCCCTGGAGGACCTGGCTCCTGCCTACCTGTCCTCCCAGTCTCCAGCCTCCCTGCCTCACCCTCACCAGCCTCAGCTTTCTCCTGCCCCTAGGCCTTTGCATTTGTTGTTCCAGAATTCTCTCCTCTTCTCAGGGCCCAGCTTAAAGTTTAGCTCCGTGGTCCGGGAGGTGGTGCAGTGGTAAAGCTTTGGACTCTCAAGCATGAGGTCCTGAGTTCGATCCTCAGCAGCACATGTGCCAGAGTGATGTCTGGTTCTTTCTCTTTCCTCCTATCTTTCTCATAAATAAATAAAATCTTTTTTTAAAAAAAAATCCAGCCCCAAGGAGATGCCTCATTGTTCAGTCAGTTCAAGGGAGGAGGCCCAGAGCTGGGAAGATGACACTGAGACAGCACACAGACCTCAAATGTATAAGTTCTCAGGTTCAGTCACCAGCACCACCACTAGCCAGAGCTCAGCAGTGCACTTGTTTAAAAAAAAAAAAAAAGAAAAGAGGGAGTCAGGCTGTAGTGCAGCGGGTTAAGCGCAGGTGGCGCAAAGCACAAGGACCGGCATAAGGATCCTGGTTCGAACCCCGGCTCCCCACCTGCAGGGGAGTCGCTTCACAGGCGGTGAAGCAGGTCTGCAGGTGTCTATCTTTCTCTCCCCCTCTCTGTCTTCCCCTCCTCTCTCCGTTTCTCTCTGTCCTATCCAACAATGACGACAACAACAATAATAACTACAACAATAAAACAACAAGGGCAACAAAAGGGAATAAATAAATAAAATATTAAAAGAAAAGAAAAGTTGGGTAGTGGCACACTCAGTTAAGCACACACATTATATACACAAGGACCCAGGTTCAAGCCCCTGCTCCTCACGTACGGGGGGGGGGGCGTTTTAAGAGCAGTAAAGCAGGCCTGCAGACGTCTTTCTCTCTTCTCTATCGTTCAACCTCCACCTCTCCCTCTCAATTTCTCTATGTCCTATCAAATACAATTAAAGTGAAGGAAGGAAGGAAGGAAGGAAGGAAGGGAAGAAGGAAGGAAGAGAGAGAGAGAGAAGTTGGTCCAGGAGGTGGCACAGTGGATAAAGCTTTGGACTCTCAAGCCTGAGGTCCTGAGTCCAATCCCTGGCAGCACATGTACCAGAGTGATGTCTGGTTCTTTCTTTCTCACCTCCTATCTTTCTCATTAATAAATAAATAAAATGTTTTTTAAAAAGGAAAAAAATGGCTGCCAGGAGCAGTGAATTTGTAGTGCTAGCACCAAGCCCCAGAGATAACCCTGGTGGCAATAATAATTTAAGAAAAAAAAAAAAAGGAAGTCCCCACCCACGCTGTCAGATCACCCCATCTTGCTTGCAAATGTCTTATTCACTTACCTGCCACCCCCAGACAGAAAGAAAGAGGGAGATAAGGAAGTCGGGAGGTAGCACAGCAGGTTACGCGCACGTGGCACAAAGTGCAAAGGAACTGGGTGTAAGGATGCCTGTTCAAGCCCCCGCCTCCCCCCCTGCAGGGGAGTCACAAGTGGTAAAGCAGGTCTGCAGGTGTCTGTCTTTTTTCTCTCCCCCTCTCTGTCTTCCCCTCCTCTCTCTATTTCTCTCTGTCCTATCCAACAACAACAACATCAATAATAACTACAATAATAAAAAATAAAAAAAAACAAGGGCAACAAAAAGGGAATAAATAAATATATTTTTTTAAAAAAGAAAGAGGGAGATAGACTCTGTTTTACTGTAATGGCTGTCTCCCCAACACCTGCTCCGAAAAGTCTTAAAGCCAGGAATTGGCTTGAGCTAATTCGCTCAATAATTGGTCAGTCCAGCAGTCCACTGATTCTCGCACTAATCAATGTCATTGATCTGTTAAAGTCTGCCAGAGCCACAGCTGTGAGGATTGATTAACACTGGAAGTTCGTGGAAATGAACACAGCTCAGTGAAAAACAGAGTGACCTGACACTCCTCTCCCTCCCTGCCCCTGACGCCTGTTCCACACAGAAGAGCCCCCACCCCATCTCAGCACCCCTCACTTTCCTTCGTGACCAAGTCATCAAGGTCCCAGCAGACGCAAGTGGCACTGGCCCAAGAGGGCCCAAGGCCGAGGTGGGAGCGGCCTCATGTCACCCACAGTGTGGCCGAGAGCAGAAGCCGAGATGGAAGGACATTGGCCATGGGTGACGGGCAGTGGCTTTGCAGGGGGAGTCACTTCCCATGTGGGAAGGCATTGGAGACCAAAACAGGGACAGCAGAGACGTCATGGGGTTGTCAAGTGAGGCCATGGTGGGGTGAGGAAGAAAGAGAGAAAGATTAACAGCTAGATGTTGGGACACACTCTCCTCAGCTCAAAAGCCCACTGAAGTCAGGACAGAGGAGAGGGAGGGGACCTCTCTCATCTGCAAAGCAGGCCAGAGCTGGCACAAATCTTCGCCAGAGCTGGCACGCCCAACTCTCCTTAGACTTACTGCACAAACTTCTCACAGCCAGGTCTGCACACCCAGAGCTGGGAGCAGCCCGTAGGCCCAAGTTGACAAGTAGGTTAGTCAAACAGGACATGTCACACCACAGGCAACCTCTGTTGGGGAAAGAGATAAAGAAAGAAGGCAAAAAGAAAGGGAGGGAGGAAAAGGAAAGAAAGAGGGAGAGAGGAAGGAAGGAAGAAGAGGAGGGAGGGAGGAAGGAAGGGAAGAAGGAAGGAAAAGGAAAGAGAGAGAGAAGAAAGAGAAACGAAGGGAGAAAAGGAAGAAAGGGAGGGAGGAAGGAAGGAAAAGGAAAGAGAGAGAGAAAGGGGAAGGAAGAAAGAAAGAGAGGGAGGGAAGAAGGGAGGAAGAAAGAAAAAATGAATGAAAGAAGAAGAGGGGGCTGGGTGGTAGCACAGCAGGTTAAGTGCACATGGCACAAAACGCAAGGAAGGATCCCGGTTCGAGCCCCCGGCTCCCCACCTGCAGGGGAGTCGCTTCACAGGCGGTGAAGCAGGTCTTCAAGTGTCTGTCTCTCCCCTCTCTGTCTTCCCCTCCTCTCTCCATTTCTCTCTGTCCTATCCAACAACAACAGTAGCAGCAGCTATGACAACAATAACAACAACAACAACAAGGGCAACAAAATGGGGGGAATGGCCTCCAGGAGCAGTGGCTTCGTAGTGCAGGCACCGAGCCCCAGCAACAACTCTGGAAACAAAAAAAAAGGAGAAGGAGGAGGAGGAGGAGGAGGAGGAGGAGGAGGAGAAGGACAGAAGACCCAAAGCACTGGCCCCTGTGAGCTTGGCTCTGAAAGCACAGTGCTCAGTGAAAGGTCACCAAATGGTGACACCTATGTGCATTTTACTTTGTTTACTCGGTGCTACCAACACTTTTCCATTTCATTCTGAGATAGAGATAGATGGCAGGGGTAGATAGAATAATGATTATGGGGCAGGGGTACATAGAATAATGGTTATGCAAAGAGACTCTTGTGCCTGAGACTCCAAAGTCCCAGGTTCAATCCCCCACAGCACTATAAGACAGAGATGAGCAGTGGTCTGGTAAAAAGAGGTGGGGGGGAGAGGATCCCAGCACCAGAGCTTCCTGCCATATGGTGTCAGGGCTCGAATCTGGGTTGTGTACTGTGCATAACAAGGCTGGCATCCTACCCCATGAGCTAACACACACACACACACACACACACACACACACACACACACACACACACACACGATCCCATTTATAAGAAATATCCAGAATAGCCAAATCCATAGAGGCAGGAAGCAGACTAGTGTTTGCCTGCCAGGGGAGGGGGGCTGCTGACTACTCGCATGCAAGAGGTTACAAGGCCTCTTGGGGGCGGGGGCAGGGGTGGTGGCGATGAAAGAATATTCCAGATGTGGGGGTGGTGGTTGCACAGTTCCATGAATATACTACAGTTATTGAATCATACTGTTTTGAGAGAGAGAAGCAGAGACAGCATAAAAGAAACCACAGCACCAAAGCTTCCTCCAGTGAGGTGGGGACCGGGCTGATACCTGGGCCACGCATGTGACAAAGCAGCACACTACCCAAGTGACCTATCTCACCAACCCTGAATCTTTCTTTCTTTCTCTCTTCCTTTCTTTCTTTCTTTCTTTCTTTCTTTCTTCCTCCCTTTATTTATTTATTTATTTACTTACTTACTTACTTATTTTAGATAGAGTGGTTGAAAGGAAAGAGGGAGCGCCAGAGAGACACCTGCAGCCCTGCTTCACCAATCATGAAATTTCCCCCTGCAGGTGGGGACCAGGGGATTGAACCCAGGCCCTTGAGTACTGTAACATGTGCAATTAACCAGATTCACCACTACCATCACCCAACCCCAACCACACATCTTTTTTTTTTTTGTCTCCAGGATTATTGCTGGGGCTTGGTGCCTGCAATATGAATCCACTGCTCCTGGAGGCTATTTTTTTCCTTTTTTTTTTTTTTTTTACTGATTTTATTTCTCTACTTATTTATTTTCTTTTTTAAATTTCTTTATTGGGGAATTAATGTTTTATATTCAACAGTAAATGCAATAGTTTGTACATGCATAACATTCCCAGTTTTCCATATAACAATATAACCCCCACTAGGTCCTCTGCCATCCTTCTTGGACCTGTAATTTTTTTCTTCTCTTTTTTTGCCCTTGTTGTTTTATCATTGTTGTGGTTACTATTATTGTTGTTATTGATGATGTCGTTGTTGTTGGATAGGACAGAGAGAAATGGAGAGAGGAGGGGAAGACAGAGGGGAAGAGAAAGATAGATACCTGCAGACCTGCTTCACCACTTGCGAAGTGACACCCCTACAGGTGGGGAGCCCGTGGCTCCAACCAGGATCCTTGCGCCAGTCCTTGCGCTTTGTGCCATGTGTGTTTAACCTGCTGCACTACCGCCCAACCCCCCACACACTTATTTTAAAGAGGTGTTCATTAACAAGAGAGAGAGATCCAAAGCATTGTTCTGTGATGCCAGGGATCAAAGTCAGGATCTCATGCTTGATAGCCCACACTTTATCCACTGTGCTACACACTGGCCTGTTGTTTTGTTTTGTTTTTTACTTTGATACAGAAAGAGAGGGAGGGTGGCTGGGTGGTGGCACACCTGGTTGAGCGCACATGTTACAATGCATAAGGACCCCAGTTCAAACCCCCAGTCCCTATCTGTAGGGGGAAAGCTTTGCAAGTGTTAAAGCAGGGCTGCAGGTATCTCTCTGTCTCTGTCTCTCTCTCTTTCCTTCAGGGTTATCTCTGGGGTTTGGTGCCTGTACTATGAATCCATTGCTCCTGGCAGCTATTTATTTTAAATAGGATCGAACAGAGAGAAATTGAGAGGGGAAGGGAGACAGAGAGGGGGAGAGAAAGAAAAGACAGACACCTGCAGACCTGCTTTACCACTCGTGAAGCGACTCCCCTGCAGGTGGGGAACTGGGGGCTTGAATGGGGATCCTTGTGCAAGTCCTTGGGCTTTGTACAATGTGCGCTTAACCTGGTACACCACCACCTGGCCGGCTCTTTCCCTCTCTGCCTCCTCTTTCCCTCTTGATTTCTGGCTGTCTCTGTGCAATGAATAAATAAAGATAATAAAATAATTTAAATCTCAGAAAGAGGGGAGCAGTACTAAAACACTACTCTTCCATCTTTGCAGCTCCACCCTTTCTTGGGGTCTTCCGTTCCATCCACAGGATCAAACCCAGGGCCTCACACATGGAGAGCGCTGTAGCTGAGCCATCTCCCAGGCCCCTGAGTTATGCATCGCGGGTGAGTATCTGGCGTGCTCTGTGAACTGCATCCCATCTGCACTCTGAACCCGGTGTGCTGGGAGCCACCCTTGATGCCTGCCTTAGGGCCTTTGCACTTGCTGGGCTCTCGCCCTCACATCCGTCCTGGCTCAAATGCCCTCTCTCCACCAGGACTTCCTTCTCACCATACTAATTCAGTCCCAGCCACACCACAATGCTCTCTCTCTCTCTCTCCCACCCCTGTATTACTATTATTATTATCTTCATAACTCTTTTCATCATTAGCACCATAGAGAATACAGGAATGGGGGCTGGGTAGTAGCACACTTGGTTGAGTGCACATGTTACCAGGTACAAGGACCTGGGCTCAAGCCCCCAGTCCCCCCAACTGCAGGGGTAAATCTTCACAAGTAGAAAGCTACAGGTGTCTCTCTGTCTCTACCTCTCTCTAGCCCCCTTTCTCTTGATTGCTGGCTGTCTCTATCAATTTAAAAAAATAATAATATAGGAATGCAGGGGCTGAGAGATAGCATAATAGTGACATGAAAATACTACCGGGAGTCGGGCTGTAGTGCAGCGGGCTAAGCGCAGGTGGCGCAAAGCACAAGGACCGGCATAAGGATCCCGGTTTGAACCCCGGCTCCCCACCTGCAGGGGAGTCGCTTCACAGGCGGTGAAGCAGGTCTGCAGGTGTCTATCTTTCTCTCCTCCTCTCTGTCTTCCCCTCCCTCTCTCCATTTCTCTCTGTCCTATCCAACAACGACAACAACAATAATAACTACAACAATAAAACAACAAGGGCAACAAAAGGGAATAAATAAATTATATATATATATATATATAAAGGGAGTCGGGCTGTAGTGCAGCGGGCTAAACGCAGGTGGCGCAAAGCACAAGGATCGGCATAAGGATCCCGGTTCGAACCCCGGCTCCCCACCTGCAGGGGAGTCGCTTCACAGGCGGTGAAGCAGGTCTGCAGGTGTCTATCTTTCTCTCCTCCTCTCTGTCTTCCCCTCCTCTCTCCATTTCTCTCTGTCCTATTTAACAACGACAACAACAATAATAACTACAACAATAAGACAACAAGGGCAACAAAAGGGAATAAATAAATAAAATAAATATTTAAAAAAAAGAAAATACTACCATGGTGCAGTGGATAAAGCATTGGACTCTCATGCATGAGGTCCCGAGTTCAATCCCTGGCAGCACATGTACTAGAGTGATGGCTGGTTCTCTCTCTCTCTCTTTCCCCTATCTTTCTCATTGATAAATAAATAAAATCTTTAAAAAGAGAGAGAGAGAGAAAGAGAGACTTCCATGTCTGAGGCTCTGAAGTCCCAGGTTCAATCCCCTGAACCACCAGAAGCCAGAGCTGAGCAGTGCTCTGGTTTAAAAAAAAAAAAAAAAGTATTTATTTTGCTGACTTCCTTCCCAATCTAGAATTGCCAAAGCCACCCACCAGCAGAAGCCTGTCTGTTTTGCTCAGTGCTCTGTTCTCAGCTCCTGAGACAGCATCTGGCCTGTCAAGAAAGGCCTGAGGGGAAGGGCCAGCCTCTGCAGCTGGGTGGCTTCGGGCAAATTGCACAACCTCTCTGTGCCCTATGCCCTTATTCTGTGCGAAACCAAACAGATGGTATGAGCCGTGCCAGTCCCTGGGGACAACCTTGAGGATGAAAGAAACGGTCGCACAGCCAAGTGCCAGCTTGGAGCCTATCCATCCCCAGCCCCAGATGGAAAGAGTGATTCCTATCCTCAAGGCTTCCCAGGGCAGAATGACTGTGAGCAGAACAAGGACTCAAACTCATCACCTGGTTTCAAAGCCCAGTTGTTCTCTACTGATGAGAAGGCACAGGAAAAGAAAGGGGAGCAGAGGGAGAGAGAAAGAACAGAGCCAAGATCAAAGAGGGAAGGGGAGCATTGGCCCCGGGGACCGGTAGTGACCTATCTAATGTCACAGCAGATGGACAAGATGAGCCGACGCTACACAGCCCACTCTGGGCCATTGAGCAACTTGACTGCTCTGCACTAGGTGGTTTCACTGCCAGCCACATGGACACTTGAAAGGGTGCCCGCTGCAGGTGACAGGGGGTGTCAGGAAACATGTAGGGAAGGCCAGAGGGTGTCACCATCTTTGTTTTTTATTTTTTTCTTTGCTTTTCTTTCTTTCTCTCTCTTTGTTTATTATGTCACCATCTTTTTATAGGGACTGCATGCCGAGATGGCAAGATTCAGGGAGACTGGAGTTGAAGAAAGGATACTATTAAAAGTAATTCGGTAGTGCAGCAGGTTAAGCGCATGCGGCACGAAGCGCAAGGACCTGCGGAAAGATCCTGGTTGGAGCCCCTGGCTCCCCACCTGCAGGGGAGTCGCTTCACAAGTGGTGAAGCAGGTCTGCAGGTGCCTATCTTTCTCTCCCCCTCTCTGTCTTCCCCTCCTCTCTCCATTTCTCTCTGTCCTATCCAAGAACGACAACATCAATAACAATGGCATCAATAATACAACAATAAAAAGGGCAACAAAAAAGGGAATAAATAAATAATAATAATAAAAGTAATTTGAGTGGGGGAGATAGCATGATAGTGATACAAATAGACTCTCATGCCTGAGGCTCCCAGGTCGAAGTTTCAGTCCCCAGCACCACCAGAAGCCAGAGCTGAGGTATACTCTAGTAAAATTAATTAAGCACCAAGGGAAAGTTTTGGTGCTAAGGTGTCTCTCCTCTCTGTCCCTCTCTTTTTTTGCAGGGTTATTTCTGAGGCTCTGTGCCTGAACCATGAGTCCATTGCTCCTGGAGGCTTTCTTTTCCCTTTGTTGCCCCTGTTTTGTTTTGTTTTTATCGTTGTTGTGGTTATTATTATTGCTTTTACTGATGTCATTGCTATTGGATAGGATAGAGAGAAATGAAGAGAAGAGGGGAAGACAGATCGGGAGAGAAAGTCACCTGCAGACCTTCTTCACTGTTCATCAAGTGACCCCCTGCAGGTGGGGAGCTGGGGGCTCAAACCAGGATCCTTACACCGGTCTTTGAGCTTTGAGCCATGTGCACTTAACCCACTGTGTTACCACCTGACCCCCTCTCTCTCCCTTTCTATATCAATATTTTCCATTCTCTGTATATATATCTGCCCTCTGAGCTCTTTATTTTTTTAATTAACTAATATATTTATTTATTCATTGCCTCCAATGTCACACTTGGGCTTGGTGCCTGTGCTATGAATCCACTGCTCCTGGTGGCTTTTTTTTTCCATTTTACTAGATAGGACAGAGAGAAATTGAGAGAGAAAGGGTAGATAGAGAGGGAGATAGAAAGGTAGACACCTGGGAGTTGGGCAGTAGCACAGTGGGTTAAGCTCACGTGACGCCAAGCACAAGGACCGGCGTAAGGATCCCAGTTTGAGCCCCCTGCTCCCCACCTGCAGGGGAGTCGCTTCACAGGCAGTGAAGCAGGTCTGCAGGTGTCTATCTTTCTCTCCCCTCTCTGTTTTCCCCTCCTCTCTCCATTTCTCTGTCCTATCCAACAACGACAACAACAATAACTACTACAACAATAAGACAACAAGGTCAACAAAAGGGAATAAATAAAAAAAAATTTTAAGTTAAAAATAAAAGGTAGACTCCTGCAGACCTGCTTCACCACTTGTGAAGCAACCCCCCTGCACGTGGGGAGCCGGGAGCTTGAACAGGGACCCTTGCATGAGTCCTCTGCCCTCTGATCTCAATCTGTCCTGTCTTCCTCAGTCTGGCCTGGAGTGGTAGAATTGCAAATGTGAGGAGTTGGTTCTACAAAAGATAAGTAAATACAGTGATTTCACCTGGCCACCCAGGGACATAGCCCAGTATTAGAGCACAGGACCCGTGGGCATGAGGTGCTGAGTTCAAGCCTTGGCTAACTGTGTTGTGTGCCAGGTGGCATTCCAATTCACTGTTTCACTAATAAACAGATAAAGTTTTCCTAAAATAATTTCACCTGATTGTATTTACATTTTTAAAATATTTATTTATTAATGAGAGAGAAACAGAGAATCTCACTTGGGCATATACAATGTCAGGGCTTGAACTCGGAACTTTCTCTTTGAGAGTCTAAGACTTTATCCACTACACCATCACTCCCAGGCTACTCTATTTACAATTTTTTAAAAGATTTACTTATTAATGATAAAAGAGAGAAAAGAAAAAGAGAACCAGAGCCGCACTCTGATATATGTGATGCCAGGGATCAAACTCAGAACCCCAGGCTAGAGAGTTCGATGCTTTATCGACTGTGCCAGACTCCAGGCTCCTTGCTTTACTTTTGTCTTAAAGATTTATGTGAAGGTGCAGGTGGTAGCACACCTGGTTGAGCGCACATGTGACAATGCACAAGGACCTGGGTTCGAGCCCCTCAGTCTCCACTTGCAGTGGATTAGCAGCTGCTTCATGATGGGTGAAGCAGGTCTGCAGGTGTTTCTCTTTCTCTTTACCCCTCTGTCTCTCCTTCCCCTCTCAGTTTTTCTCTTTCTGCCTCTACTCAGTAAATAAATACACAAAATATATATGGGAGTCGGGCAGTAGTGCAGCAGGTTAAGCGCAGGTGGCGCAAAGCTCAAGGACCGGAGTAAGGATCCCGGTTCGAGCCCCCATCTCCCCACCTGCAGGGGAGTCGCTTCACAGGCAGTGAAGCAGGTCTGCAGGTGTCTAACTTTCTGTCCCCCTCTCTGTCTTCCCCTCCTCTCTCCATTTCTCTCTGTCCTATCCAACAATGATAACATCAATAACTACAACAACAATAAAAAGGACAACAAAAGGGAAAATAAATATTTTTTTAATTTTTTTTAAAAAATACACAAAAAAATTAAAGATTTATTTGTGGGGGCTGGGTGGTGGCACAGCAAGTTGAGTGCATATGACGCAGGACCAAGAACCAGTGTAGAGATTCCAGTTCGAGCCCCCAGCTCCTCACTTGCAGGGGGGTTGCTTCACGGGCAGTGGAGCAGGTCTGCAGGTATCTATCTTTCTCGCGCCTTCTCTGTCTTCCGATCCTCTCTTGATTTCTCTCTGTCCTATCCAACAATGACGACGGCAATGGCAACAATGGCAATGAAAACAAAGAGAAACAACAGGGGCAACAAGGGGGGAAAATGGCCTCCAGGAGCAGTGGATTCATGGTGCAGGCACTGAGCCCCAGCAATAACCCTGGAGGCAACAAATAGAGATATATATTTTTTATAGAATTTTTTTAATATTTATTTTATTTATTTATTCCCTTTTGTTGCCCTTGTTGTTTTATTGTTGTAGTTATTATTGTTGTTGTCATTGTTGGATAGGACAGAGAGAAATGGAGAGAGGAGGGAAGACAGAGAGGAGGAGAGAAAGATAGACACCCGCAGACCTGCTTCACCGCCTGTGAAGCGACTCCCCTGCAGGTGGGGAGCCGGGGTTCGAACCGGGATCCTTATGCCGGTCCTTGTGCTTTGCGCCACCTGCGCTTAAACCGCTGCGCTACAGCCCGACTCCCTAGATATATTTTTTTTATGAAAGGGGCTGGGTGGTGGTGCACTGGGTTAAGTGCACACAGCATGAAGCACAAGGATTCTGATTCGAACCCCCGGCTCCCCACCTGCAGGGGAGTCACTTCACAGGCAGTGAAGCAGGTCTGCAGGTATCTGTCTTTCTCTTCCCCTCTCTGTCTTCCCCTCCTCTCTCCATTTCTCTCTGTCCTGTACAACAATGACGACATCAATAACAAAAATAAAACGAGGTGAAATAAACAAATATTTAAAAAATTAATATATATACATACATATAATGGGAAAGGGGGGAATGGCTGCCAGGAGCAGTGGATTCATAGCACAGATACCGAGCCCCAGTGATAACCCTGGAGGCAAAAAAAAAAAAAAAAAGATTTATTTGTCAATATTTATGAGAGAGAGAGAGAACCAGGGGACCAGGTGGCACACCTGGTTAAGTGCACACATTACAGTTTCCAAGGACCTGAGTTCTAGCCCCTGGTCCCCACCTACAAAAGGGAAAGCTTCATGAGTAGTGAAGCAGAGCTGCAGGTGTCTCTCTGTCTCTTTCCCTCTCTACCTCCCCTCCCTTCTTAATTTCTCTCTTTCTCTCTTTATCTAATAATAAATAAAATTCTTTTAATATTTTTTAATATTTATTTTATTTATTTATTCCCTTTTGTTGCCCTTGTTGTTTTATTGTTGTAATTATTATTGTTGTTGTCGTTGTTGGATAGGACAGAGAGAAATGGAGAGAGGAGGGGAAGACAGAGAGGAGGAGAGAAAGATAGACACCTGCAGACCTGCTTCACCGCCTGTGAAGCGACTCCCCTGCAGGTGGGGAGCCAGGGTTCGAACCGGTATCCTTATGCTGGTCCTTGTGCTTTGCGCCACCTGCGCTTAGCCCGCTGCACTACAGCCCGACTCCCAAATAAAAAATATTTTTAAAAGAGGGAGAGAGAAAACCAGAGCATCACTCTGGCACATGCAACACCAGGGCTCAAACTCAGGACATCACACTTAAGAGCCCCACTTCCTGTGACATTTTTCAGTGCTCCAGGGGACCGTGTGGCATTGCTATAGGACAGTACTGCGGCAAGTGCCATGCGGTGGGGTGCAAGCTGAATGGGACCACTGGGGTGGCCCCTCTGAGAAGAGACTTTGGTGTGAAGACAGTGAAGGAAGGACTCGTGCAAGGCTCTGTTTGGGTTCAGTTACTTGGGGAGGGGGCCAGGTGATAGCACACCAGGTTGAGCGTACATAGTCCCTACCTTGCACAAGGATCCAGGTTTGAGCCCCCAACCCCCATTTGCTGGGAGGAAGCATCATAAATGGTGAAGCAGGACTGCAGGTGTTTATCTCTCCCTCTCTATTTCCCCCTTCTCTCTCAATTTCTCTTTGTCCTATCAAAGAAAATAAATTTTGGGCGGGGGTAGATAGCACAGTGGCTATGCAAAGAGACTGTCATGCTTCAGGCTCCGAAGTCCCCGCACCACCATAAGCCAGACCTGAGTAGTGCTTTGGTGTTTCTCTGTGTTTCTCTCTCTCTGCAGCTCTCTCAAAAAAAGTAAATAAAATACTTAAAAAAAAAAAGAAAAAAAATTTTAAAAAATGATCACTTGGAGGGGGTCTGGTGGTAGCACAGCAGGTTCAAGCGCAAGTAGCACAAAGCACAAGGACCAGCGCAAGGATCTCAGTTGGAGCCCCGGGCTCCCCACCTGCAGGGAAGTCGCTGCACAGGTGGTGAAGCAGGTCTGCAGGTGTCTTATCTTTCACTCCCCCTCTCTGTCTTCACCTCCTCTCAACATTTCTCTCTGTCCTATCCAACAACAAACGACATCAACAACAACAGTAACCACAACAAGGCTACAACAACAAGGGCAACAAAGGGGGGGGGGGAAATGGCCTCCAGGACCAGTGGATTCATGGTGCAGGCACTGAGCCCCAGCAATAACCCTGGAGGAAAAAAAAATGGCCACCTGGAGTGGTAGATTCATTGTATAGGCACCAAACCCCAGCTGTAACACTGGTGGGCATAAAGTAAAATTAAATAAATGAGTTTCCTGGGGAGAAATTTTCCTAGATGCTAATTTCTAGGCTAATACAAATGATTTCTTAGAAGCTGTTTCTCTTCTCTCACTCACTCCAAAGCTAACCTCATCAAAGCAAGGACTGTAAAAGCTGAATAAGGTTGGGGGCCGAGTGGTGGCACATCTGGTTGAGTGCACGTATTACAATGCACAAGGACCCAGGTTCGAGCCCCCAGCCCCTACCTGCAGGGGGAAAGCTTCATGAGTGGTGAAGCAGGACTGTATGTGTCTCTCCATCTCTCTTCCTCTCTATCACCCCCTTCCCTCTTGGTTTCTGCCTTTCTCTATCCAATAAATATAATTTTAAAAAGGGAGTCAGGAGGTAATGCAGCAGGTTAAGCGCATGTGGCACAAAGCACAAGGACCGGCGCAAGGACCGGCGGAAGGATCCTAGTTCGAGCCCCGGCTCCCCACCTGCAGGGGAGTCGCTTCACAAGAGGTGAAGCAGGTTTGCAGGTGTCTGTCTTTCTCTCCCCATCTCTGTCCCCTTCTCTCTCCATTTCTCACTGTCCTATCTAACAATGACGATATCAATAACAACAACAATAACTACAACACCAATGAAAAACAATAAGGGCAACAAATGGGAAAAGAAAGAAAGAAAGAAAGAAAGAAAGAAAGAAAGAAAGAAAGAAAGAAAGAAAGAAAGAAAGAAAGAATTTTAATTAAAAAAAATTTTTTAAAGCTGAATAAGGGCAAGAGACTGGCATACTTTAACAACGACTCTTTAGTCACTATCAGGCCACCCAATCAGCTGGGGCCCTAGTCAGGGAGTCCTGAGATTCCTAAACAGATATGATGGGCCTAGACCTCGAATCAATCCCTCTCTCCATTGTTACCAGTCATCTCTACCAGGAATAACACAATAGACCCTTCTGTGGGCCCCATAGGACCTTGCCCTCAACTTGGATCAACAACGGTAGAGAATGTTCCATCCTCCGAATGGAGGCTGGACAATATATACTACACCTGAGGAAGATGGGTCCTGATATTGGAGCAGCTTGGAATGTTCCTACTGATGACCACAGAATGTGAGCTCAGACCTACAGAAATGCAGAGGTCACTTAGGCTCCTAAGCTGAATATGGGCCCCAGATCAGATCAAATCGATGGGGTTTATAATCAACAATACTTATACACCTTTCCCATATTTGGGAGCTACTCTCTTCCCTGATCCAGCTTTCTGGTCCTTTTCCCAACCATGACATCATCTCTCCAGACAATAACTAGGATCTACCTGCATATCAGATTTCAGGCTCAGGGAAAAAAAAAAAAAAAAAAAAGAGCTAGTATAGCCACAGGCCCTTTGGAATATAACTAAAACATGCCTACTAGCTATCTACTAAACAGAGATCCTCCCCCCAACTCTTCATCTGCACTACTCCAGCCTTTAGATTCATGATTAGTCAACAACTTGTTTGGCTTTATATGTTAACTCTCTTTTCAGGCACCAGGTTCCAGATACTACCATGATGCCAACCAGACTTCCCTGGACAGACAACCCCACCAATGTGTCCTAGAGCTCCAGTTCCCCAGAACCCCACCTCACTAGGGAAAGAGAGAGGCAGGCTGGGAGTATGGATTGACCTGTTAATGCCCATGTTCAGCGGGGAAGCAATTACAGAAGCCAGACCTTCCACCTTCTGCATCCCACAATGACCCTGGGTCCATACTCCCAGAGTGATAAAGAATAGGAAAGCTATCAAGGGATGGGATGGGATATAGAGTTCTGATGGTGGGAACTGTGTGAAGTTGTACCCCTCTTATCCTATGGTTTAGTCAATGTTTCCTTTTTATAAATAAAAAAATAAATAAATTAAATAAGCTGTCTCTCTTCTTGGTGAAAACACCTCCACCCCATGTCATAAATACTATGGGACTCTCCAGAACCCGGACCATTCACTCTGCCTCCAGCCCTTCCACACCCCGCTGAGAGCCAACTGTTGGCTCTGAGTGCTGGCAGTAGGGTATCACCTTTGCTCCAGGGACTTGAGACATCTAGGCTCTGGCTGCACCTCCAGCACAGAGAAGATTCCAGAACAAAGGTATGAGGGTTGGAGGAGGAATAAGGCTGGCACCTGCTGCTGCTGGTGATTCAGGCTCTGCCAGGTTACAAACAGAACCAGACTCCCACAGCAGCTGGGCACAGTCCCAGAGGCTCCCCTGTGGCCATTTGTGCCTGCTCTACTGGTTCAGGCTCAACCTGATGCTGTTGACTGGCTACGGAAGAAGGGCAAATGCTAGAAGAAGAGAAGGGATGCACATCTCCATTCACTCGTTCACTCACTCCACTCATTCATTCAGGTATTTCTGCAGTAAAGGGAGCAGATTTCAAAACAAACCAAAAGCAAGTCACCACACAAGCAGACTAGGATTGCAGCTGAAGTAAAATACTAATGAGAGAAGCAAGTGAGGAAACAGAAATGAAAGGGAGGGTGAGAGGTGAGGGAGGAGTTTCTAGCATAGTCCCAGTCAGTGCAAAGGGCCTATGGCAAGACGCTATTTGCTGTTTATAGACCTATCCAGTCTGTGGTATTCAATCACAGTGGCCTAAACAGACCGAGGTGATTCCCTCTCTCCCTTCCTTCCATCCTAGGATAAAATAACATTTTTCATGCCATGCTTGGAGATTAAAAAAAAAAAAAAAGACCCTTACCATGTGCAAGGGTAAGGTTTGAGCCCCTGCTCCCCACCTGCAGGGGGGAAGTTTCACAAGTGGTGAAGCAGGTCTGCAGGTGTCTCTCTGTTTCTCTTCCTCTTTACTTTTCTCCCCCCCCCCCATTTTTCTCTCCCTGTGTCCTATCAAATTATGGGGGGTGCTGCTGGGAACAGTGAATTTGTAGTGATGGCATTCTTCTTCTCCTAGTGTTTGCCCTTCTTCCGTAGCCAGTCAACAGCGTCAGGTTGAGCCTGATGTAAAGTTTCGAGACCTCCTTTGAATCTGGAGAGGTGGCAGTCGTTGACTATGTGGGTCATAGTCTGTCTGTAGCCGCAGGGGCAGTTCGGGTCGTCTCTGGCTCCCCAGTGATGGAACATAGCGGCGCACCGGCCATGGCCTGTTCGATAGCGATTGAGGAGGGCCCAATCATAACGTGCTAGGTCAAAGCTGGGTTGACGCTTGCAGGGGTCTGTGATGAGGTGTTTGAGTGCTGGCATTGAGCCCCAGTGATAATCCTGGAGGAGAGAAAGAGAGAGACTGATACCCAAGGGCTCTGGAGACAACATAGGAGTTTTGTCTGAGACTCCAAGGTCCCAGATTCGGTCTCCAGCACTACCATAAGCCAGAGCTGAGCAGTGCTCTGGTATAATAACAGCAGTAGTAGTAAAATAATAAGAATAATAATAACATATACATATATATATACATATATATATATTTTTTTGCCTCCAGGGTTATTGCTGGGACTCAGTGCCTGCCCCAAGAATCCACTGCTCCTGGAAGCCATTTTTTCCCCCTTCTGTTGCCATTGTTGTTGTAGCCTTGTTGTGGTCATTATTGTTGTTGTTGATGACATTTGTTGTTGGATAGGACAGAGAGAAATGGAGAGAGATGGGGAAAACAGAGAGGGGGAGAGAAAGATAGACATCTGCAGACCTGCTTCACCGCCTGTGAAGTGACTCCCCTGCAGGTAGGGAGCCTGGGGCTCAAACCAGGATCCTTACTCCAGTCCTTGCGCTTTGTGCCACATGCACTTAACCCGTTGCGCTACCGCCCGACCCCCACAAATACGTATTTTTAAAAAGTGAGACCTAGATATAAGACATGGTTGCGTCCCCTGGGTTCAGGAAACTAAGTGGCGCCCCAGCAGTAACAGCTCACTCACTCAAGAGCATCTTGCCAAACCTGCGGCTAGGCACTGGGGGGTTCATAGTGGGCAAAGCATCTGTGGCCCCCCCAAACTCTTGGAGTTCATGATGTTGAAAGGGAAACAGATCATAAAGAATCACAAAAGTCATGATCCAGGAGGTGGCGCAGTGGATAAAGCATTGGATTCTCAAGCATGAGGTCCTGAGTTCAATCCCCAGTGGCACATGTACCAGAGTGGTATCTGGTTCTTTTTCTCCCCCTATCTTTCTTATTAATAAACAAATAAAATCTTTTTTTAAAAAATCACAAAAGTCTAGAGTTACAAAATGGTCTGTGGGGGCTGGGTGGTGGCGCACCTGGTTAAGTGCACACGTTACAATATGCAAGGACACAGGTTCGAGCCCCCAGTCCCTACCTGCAGGTGAAAAGCTTTGCAAGTGGTAAAGCAGGGCTGCAGATGTCTCTCTGTCTCTCTCCCTCTCTCCCACCCCCTTCCTTCTTGATTTCTGTCTCTATCCAATAAATAAAGATAATAATTTTTTTTTAAAAAAAGGGGAGTTTCCGGTAGCACAGCCGGTTAAGTGCATGTGGGGCAAAGTGCAAGGACCTGCAAAAGGATCCTGGGTTTGAGCCCCCAGCTCCCCACCTGCAGGGGAGTCGCTTCACAAGCAGTGAAGCAGATCTGCAGGTGTCTATCTTTCTCTCCCCCTCTCTGTCATCCCCTCCTCTCTCCATTTCTCTTTGTCCTGTCTAACAATGACGACATCAACAACAACAACAATAACTACAACAACAATTTAAAAAAACCAAGAGCAACAAAATGGAAGATAAATAAATAAATAAATATAATTTTTTTTTAATTATAAAAAAAAAATGGGCTGTGAAAGATTAAGCAAACATTCTAGAATTGTGTGCCAGGATTATCTTCCTCTCCCTCAAGAACCACTTTGTCTACTCCCAGTGTTCCCCAACAATGTCACTACGAACAAGGTGAGCAGTCTCCTTTACCCTGTGGTTTCCAGCCAAGTCTGGCCAATGGGAGGTACGAGAGGTGAAGAGGGAGAGAGGGACAAGGTACTGCTCCACAGTATTCTCCTCTGGGGTGTTCTTAGTATAGTAGAGTGGAGATGGCTTCCAGGCCTCCTTTGTCACACCTCTTACTGAGACTTTATTTTTTCTCTCTAGGAATCTGGAATCTGTGGAATAAGGAATCTGTGACTGTTTCAACCGACACAAAGTGGCATCAGATGACCCTATGTGGCCTCCCAGTGAGCCTTAAGAGACTTCCACCAACACCTCCCAAAACACAACTCTGTAAGTTCAGACACCACATTGGAAGGAAGCCCAGGAAGTTGTGAGAAGCCTGAAGAAAGCCAGCCCTGTTCTGGCAGCCCAGCACTGTGAGGAAGGCCATCTGGGCGGTGGCCCAACATCCCCTCATGAAACAGAATTGTCTGGACAACACACTATGGTGGTGTTGCTTTAGGTCACTACATTTTAGGATCCTTTATATGTGACAAAAAATAACAGAAACACTTTCTGGGCAAGACAACCCTCCTCTTCTGGTTCAGCCTTCATGGGCCACTCTCCCTGGTGTTCCTCTCTACTAGGCCTTCTTCAAAACTTTCTGTGCTGAGTGTACTGACCACTTCCCTCTGGGAGCCCTCGATACAGGAACTGATTCTCTGATGGAGAAGGAATTAAGCTGTGAGAAAGGGGCAATAGGGGCGGGGTCTGGCACAAGTTAACAGCAGGAAGAAAGCAGTCTTTAAAAATGAGACTCTTGGCCTGGGAGGTGGCACAATGTCAAAGATTTCAACTTGGGGGTCGGGCAGTAATGCAGCGGGTTAAACGCACATGGCGCAAAGTGCAAGGATGGCGTAAGGAACCCTGTTTGAGCAAACGGTGAAGCAGGTCTGCAGGTGTCTATCTTTCTCTCCTCCTCTCTGTTTTCCCCTCCTCTCTCCATTTCTCTCTCTCCTATCCAACAACAATGACATCAATAACAACAACAATAATAACCACAACGATAAAACAACAAGGGCAACAAAAGGGAAAAAATTGCCTCCAGGAGCAGTGGATTTGTGTTGCAGGCACCAAGCACCAGCAATAACCTTAGAGGCCAAAAAAAAAAAAAATCGAAGTGAGCATAAGGTCCTGAATTCAAGCCCAAGAACTGTATGTGCCAGAGTGCTGCTCTAATTTATCTCTCTCTCTCCCTCTCTCTCTTTTTCTTTTTTTAAAACTTTTAAAAGTTTTTATATTTATTTATTTTCCCTTCTTGTTGTCCTTGTTTTTCATTGTTGTTGTAGTTGTTATTGATGTCATCTTTGTTGGGTAGGACAGAGAGAAGTGGAGAGAGGAGGGGAAGACAGAGAGGGGGAGAGAAAGATAGACATCTTCAGACCAGACCTGCTTCACCGATTGTGAAGCGACCCCCCTGCAGGTGGGGAGCCAGGGGCTCAAACCAGGATCCTTACGCCGTCCTCTCTTTCAATAATGAAAAAAAAAACTTTAAAAATAGGGAGTCAGGCGGTGGCACAGTGGATTAAGCACAGGTGCACAAAGCGCAAGGACCCACACAAAAATCCCGGTTCAAGCCCCTGGCTCCCCACCTGTAGGAGGTTCATTTCACAGGTAGTGAAGCAGGTCTGCAGGTGTCTATCTTTCTCTCCCCCCATCTTCCCCTCCTCTCTCCATTTCTCTCTGTCCTATCCAATAACAATATCAATAACAACAACAATAAAAGCTACAACAATAGAAACAACAAGGGCAACAAAAAGGAATAAATAAATATATTTTAAAATAAAGAATAAGGGAGTTAGGTGGTAGCACAGCGGGTTAAAGGCAGGTGACGCAAAGCACAAAGACGGGCGTAAGGCTCCCGGTTCGAGTCCCCGGCTCCCCACC